>NW_010314614.1:0-7794 GCF_000700745.2 Antrostomus carolinensis | reverse complement strand
CTACTTGAACTTAATGTTCTTCAGGTTATGCTCGTAAGTGTTACATTAGCTTTCTTTGCTGCAGATTGCTCTGACAGCTATGCTGATGTAATTGTGTACAGTGACCCATATGTCTTTGAATCGCTGCTTTCCAAGACAATTTTAACCATTCTTGAGGTATCCTTTGCATTCCTGGTTTTCCAGATGGAGAACCTTGAATTTGGCTGCTTTAAGATTTCATTAACCAAGTAATTCAGCCTATTATTTATGACCCACTGCACAGTCAAATTTCTGCCTTATGTCCAGCCTCCTTTTGGCTTTACTTCCTTTAGGCTTGAAATTGATGAATAATTTACTCAATTTCCATTAATTAGCACTTAATTTTGACAGAAAGCTTTAATAATTCTGTTCAGAAACCATCTCTTGCTAGTGTTTGGTCAGAGTAAAATAATATTAAAGTCATGTACATTGTCCACTAGAGCATGTCAGCTATGGAACCTGAATAATTAGAATACTGTCTGACACAGTAGTGCTAATAGTTTTTAGTGGTTATGTTCTTGCTCCAAGTACACAATTTGTGTATAAATAATTAACTGGAAAATAAAGGTGTTGATTTTGGTAAAGTTTCACTAAGGTTACAATAAAGAAAAAAATGTAAGCAATATGATTTTTATAAAATTAGTAAATAGAAACAATTCAATATGTACATTATGTTTAATGTCTAAATGCATGTTATCACTGGAACAACTACTCCAAACTGGCTTGGACACAAATGGTTTCCTATTAAGAGGTAACAGAATACTTCCCATGTTTGACAACAGGAATGATTTTGATTATTCTCATTGCTCTGCAAAAGACTATTAAAAAAACCAACCAACCAACCAAACCAACAACAAAAAGACCTTTATGCATTAATTGGACATGAGCCAGAACAGAAATAAGATTAGGAAAAAAAAAAAAGGAGCAAAATGATAGTTAAGGTTGGCGAAATTAACATTATGTAGAAAACAATCCAAAATGCAGTCAGAAAGCAAAATTAAAAATACACTTACCTGAAAAGCACATAAGGCTCATAGAAGTTATCTGTTTAAGCTTTTCTTAGCTTTTAAAATGGTAAGTTTTGTGATACATGTATGGACTGTCTGCATAATTTGCACTAGAATATTTCCTGTAATTCCAGTCTTCTCACAGTGTTGCCAATTAGGAAGCTTAGGGTTCTAAAACCATGTAGTTTGTCCTTCTTTTTAAAAGATGACTGAAACTATAGGTGCTGCTGCTTCCCACACTATACATATATATAAACACATATGTGTACATTTATGTACTAGTATTTAGGTCATTTATCTAGAAGTAGAAATCTTAGAAGGATTTTCTGACCCAGCATGAGGGTATGTTGTCAGTGGTTCCTTTCACAGTAGACTAATCATCAAACTATAAAATAGTCAAAAGGAAAATAACTTCCAACATATGAGTTATTAACCCAATAGCCTGTCTCCATCTAGACCAAAAATGGTTAGCAATATAGAGTGGTCCTCCCATGGTATACTTCTAGCTACCAGTCTGGAAGATTGCATTTCAAAGGTTCTATTTAATAACCACCAGTAAATGTAAATTAATCCAGGACTTTGTCTGACCCTGTTTTGAAGCAGTTTGCCCTTTTGGCCTCTACAACATCTTGTTACAAATGTTCAAGAGCTGAACTATATGAATTATTATTTCATTTATACACACAAAATATTCTCACTTAAGAGGTGCCTAGTTCTTTCAATGCAAGAAATACACTGAGTCAGTATTATTTTTTAATCTCTGTACTATATTATCCACTAGTTAATCTCTATCAGTGTATTTTGCTCCTGTTGTTCTCTCTCTTCCAAGTTAACTTGTCTGGACTATTTAGTCCTTTGTACACAATACAAAAAAACCATGAATATGTGCACGCCTGGGCATGTCATTTAGATGTTTAGGGAGTTTTCATGCAGGTGCCAGTTGACTTCTGGGTTTTCCTAGGGACTTCTTCTGAAGTCATATTCTTAGACTTAGTTAAAGAGCATCCTGTTAAGTTTGTAATTAACAAAGACCTCCCATGTGTAAAGACGTAAAGCAATTAGGAGTGAATGTTTTGTGTCTGATGTTAGTTCTACTAACTTGTACATATTATTTTCTGTAAGAGAAGAGAAATTCCATCTTTTCTTGAGCTTTGTCAGTTTATCTTTCTCAGGTTTTTGCAGTGTTTCAAATGAAAACTGTAATGGTTGTTTACTGTTCTAACAGTGGTATTATTGCCCTACAGCTCTCTACACATTGTCTCAAGATCTTTTTCCTTCCTTTCTCTTTTTTATCCAACTATTTTTATCCTTTGCTAATGCTGCAAGTCTTCATTATGCTCTTTAAATCTTTCCTTCTACAGTCCTCCTTTTGTTATATATTATATATAATGGGCAAAAATGATCTCTGGCACAAAGCCAGAGTATTAAACCAGGAATTAATATGGACCAGTATTCTTAGACTGAAAAATGTTTACACTCAGTTGAATACCAAAGTTAAGAGAGGGGCATATTTCTAAAATCTTTGCAAATGAAAGAGACAGGACTGCTGTTTAAGGGAGTTTCAACTGAGCAGAGAAACAGACTGAATGAAATCAATCAATCAAAAAAGATTTATTCAGGAGTCATAAATTAGGCTCTACCTTAGATTCCTTCAGTCTCCCTCTCTTATATATCATCTCTTGTCCTGACATTCAGTCTGAAGTATTTCCTCCAGCCAGTAAAGAAAGATCTTCCAAACTCAAGAGTCCAATTAGGAAAAATGTTCAGCATTGCATTATCTGAACCAGTTCCCTCCAGAGCACCCTTTACAATGGAGGCATTTATAACTGAAAGTATCTCAGTAGGAAAGGGTACTCACTTATTGTATGAAAAATTGAAAACTACAGACTGAAAACAGGCACAGCTTGAGTGCTGCAGTATACTTGCTTTGTGTCTGTTTTATGACTGAGGCAGTATTCAATAACTGTGAGGAAAAGACAGGGTAAAGATGGGCTGAAAAGTTTGATAAAAAATAAGGTAAGTGGTTCCAGACTAGCTGCTATGAGAAGGGTCCACAGTTACAAGTGCTCATTCCAATTTTCAGTAAGGAATTACTTCAGCAGCTTTTGTTTTAAGGATTCCCTTGGCTTTTGAAACTGCCTCCTTCACTGGCTCTTCCAGTTCCTGAAACAGCTCCTGTTCTGTGAGTTAGCTGGCATCTCCTGGTCTATAATGGGAAGATTTAAAAAATAACTTCTTTCCCTCCATTGTGAAGGTTTTCTCAACAATCACAGGAGGTAGCAACATTTTCAATTGCTTCTTCATCATACTGTGATGAATGGGTCTCTTAGCTGTGCTGGCACAAATGTCTGTGCACCCATATTGTCAGCTTGCAGTGAACTGATTTGGCTTTGAAAATAGTTTTCTCTCTCTCCTTCTCTCTCTTTCTCTCTTGCCCCTTAAACTTTAAGCAAGAGCAATTGCCCAGATTTGCTCTCAGCAGAGGCATAGAAGTGATCCTTCTGGGAGAACTGCAAGGTTAATATGGTGCACAGATGGAAGTGGATAACATCAGAAGAGCCAATATTGTTACTGAAACCACAACCTGAAACACCAAGAGCTGCTCCTTTATAAATGACACCAAAGGTTGGAAGCACAGCTTCCATGTATTTTAATTACACGACATATAGTTTAGCTTTCCCTTCGAGATTGTAATCATATGCTGGAGAAATATCACTGTATATTTACCCTGTTTTCAGAGATAGGTTTCTAGGCTCAGTAGACATATTGTTCCAAAGTACCTTATATGTCTTTCTGTAAACACGGTATTTCTGCCTAATCAATTAAAATAACTAGGCAGGATCTGACTCTGTTATTTCCTTCCAGTTTGTCTGTGCTATTGGTATTCTCCACCTTTCCCATCACTGTAAGTTCATTTGTTTTCCTTGTGACAGTTGATGTCAAATTGATCTGTATTTATCACCTCACCTTCAATATTTGCTGGGATGTACCACAATTAGAGTGGCTGACATTTTACTGTAGGCAGAACCAGAATTATATTGTGTGTGTTCTCTGTCTCTGGGTTACTCATCTGCCTACCCTTTACAAACACACAGTCATTTATGTTCATTGCTAGGCAGCTCTGTATTCTGTGTTGACACAATGCACCATTCATTTTGGGTCCTGGTTTTGGTTCCTGTTCCTATTACAAACAGGTAATGTGACTGGGGCAGTAGACACATAGTGGTGATGGAATTTAGAAGGGACAAGATAATAGAAATCTAAATCGGGAACTGAGCAATGACTAAGGCCATTTCTGGATGATCAAAATGTTGTGTTACATAGTTCTCTGCTTTAGTAAGAGGTTGACGGTTGCAGCAACGTTTGAACAATGCCACCATGATCCATGCAGACCCTAAAGATCTGAGTACAGTAGCTGGACTGAGAACAAAATAGTGTACCTGTTGAGGACACAGAGCTGAGAAGGAGTGTAGTAGTAGTGGATCAGTTGGTGTCATGACTGCTCACAAAGTGGCTCTCAGCAAAGTCTCCTGCTCAGCAAGTTAAAGAATGGAGTCCACAACCTCAGCTATCAAAAACTGGTTACTGTAATAAATGAATGGTATCTCCAGTCTTCAGAGTGCAGTGCTGTCTTAATCTCTGGACATCCTGCTCACTTTTGCAGTTGTTGATTGTATTCATTTAGCTTGGCTAAGCATTTAGTCATAATTTCTTCCTCAATTGTTTCTTTAGAGCACCTGTAACATCTCATCTTCCTTGAAAACTTATAAAGACTCTAAATTTAGCTTCAGTCTGTTTTCAAAAAAAGTTGTGTTGCCTGCATGAAATGAGTCAATTCAAGTATTTAATCTGGGTATATACTGTGCAGGGAGGATAAAAACCACACATGAAACCTATTTATATACATGGGCAGCATCTTTCAGAAAGCAGGCTAAAATCTTGAACTCTGTTTGAGTTGGACATCAATATTTCTTTTCTGAAATGATATTTATAACTTCAGTTTAGTTTGAAAGAGGGAAATTCAGGTGCAAAGTAAAAGTGCTGTAAACTATGGTTAGCCACAGCTGGGGAGAAGTTAGGGACAGACAATTAAGTTAATAGTTAGACATAACAATGCTCATTTTCATCTATCTCCTAATATTTAGAACTCTATACAGGTTTTATCTTTTTTTATTTTTTTTTTTTTAAGCAAACAAGGGCTTATAGTGAGAAAAATATCTTCTGTTGGAATAATTATTAGAATTATGCACACAACTACTTTATGTCTGTAGCAGAAGCAACAAATTTCAAAATGAGTACAGGTTCAGAACAATTGTTCCAATTTAACTTAATTATGATCATTTACTCTTTGTTTAGTGCTTAAGATGAAGTTCAAAAGCCTGTTAAATGGCAAACAAGCAGAGGTAAACTTGAAGGTTTATTGTGTATTGTAAAGCAGATTCGAGATTGTAATCATATGCTGGAGAAATATCACTGTATATTTACTGTGATATATATTTTTGTTTATTGTAAAGCAGAACAAATTAAAAATAATGTATCCTTCAAGTACCCTGCAAAGACGTTAGATAAACTAGGGTATATGGTGCTAGTTAATATAATTACATTCTCACTGCACATAGACTCAGTCTTAACCTCAGCATCTCACTGTATTGACTCTAGATGGGCAGGCAGATTTGAGTGGGTTCAAGTGGACTTAAACTCCAGATTTGGTCCTAAGCTTAACATTAAGGGTAAATATTATACATTGAGTCTCTCCATGTTGTTTAACCTAACCTAAGAAAAAAATTCTTAGTTTTCCTTTCCCACTGCACATTTTTTAATACAATTCTAATTAATCATCTTTGGTATGTAACTGTTTGTACCTTTTAGCCTTTATTTTTGGTAGGCTTTGCTGTTTATCTTATTCACTGTCTTCTTCAACAATCAACAAAAAATGGGTTTGTTTGCTGATTATTTAAGATTTATGAGTACATTAAAAAAAATAAACTCAAACAAAAAGTAAGATTTCAACAACTGGTTCATTCATTATAGAGAAAAAAAAAATAGATTTATTGAGAAAATAAACCATTCCATGATAGTCAAGGTGTAAATGCATAACGGTATTCTGAAAGAATGACAGAAACTCAAAGCAGTAATAGTGTTATGTGGTCTAAAGATACACGTGGGGCAAGTTTTGTCAGAACTACTGTATTGTATTAAGTCACCTGATATACTTACAGTAACAGATAGTCATCACAACATCACTCTTGTTGGTCCACCATCTAACCCCAAGCCATAAGCTCTCCACTGGCTCATCACCTGTCCCTAGGCAGGGTGCCATGCATCCCTGCTGCTCTGTGACACAAAGGACAACTGCCCATCCTTGCCGTTCTGGCCTGTTTTCCTAAAGTGCCTATATGCAGCTATGGCAGCACTCCAGCCATCTCACCTTGTCTCTGTGATCCCAAAGAGATCATAGCCCTGCAATCACATGTAAACCTCTGATTCCTCCTGTTCATTGCCCATGCTGTGTGCATTAGTGTACAGGCACTTCAGATGGGCTCCACTCATGCTGATTTCCCAGAAAAAGTGTGAGCACATTCCCCATCATGCCATCTTCTCTGAATTTCCTTATTTGTATGCATACTCTTGGGATAGCGTTCTTTCAGACCTGGTTTCTTGATGACAAGGTCTCTCTTATCTACAGCATCCTGCACACTTTGCTTGCCAATATATGTCTTTTCTTACACATTTTTTAATGAAGACTCTTATCAGTCCTGGTCATTGTAGATGCAAACTGACCAGGGCTAAAACTGATGTCCATTTATGCAGTGCATGACTTGCAGTATTGGCAAAAAAATGTGCTTGGATCTTTACATAAGAAATACAGGATCTTAAAGAGTTATAATGGTCATCTTTCAAGGCCATCTTGAATACTTTATGGAAGCACTGTGTTACTTATCCCACTGCTGTATCCAACAACACATCATAAACAAGAACGATATTTTTAAATGGGAAGATGTAATAACTTACATGAACTTACAGAGGAAAAGTGTCACTATATGTTCATCTTAAGTAATAATTTTGTTTCATTTAATTTTCATTTAGCAGTCTTAGTTCAGACTGTAGTGCTATGTTTGCCTTGCTTTCACTTGTGCCTCACAGACATCGCTAACTTTTAATTCATTACCTGAGTTGTTTAAGATGTTAGACAACGATACTTGAAATCTTTGGGCCATGTTTATCTTAGATTACATGTTCTTTCCTCTGGTTCAGGCATGGGGTGATGTAGAATAAAAATAACTTAGAGCTGTCTTCAAGATAAACTTTATGGCTAGATACTAAAAAAATGCCCTACAATT
Source organism: Antrostomus carolinensis (assembly GCF_000700745.2). Taxonomy (NCBI): domain Eukaryota; kingdom Metazoa; phylum Chordata; class Aves; order Caprimulgiformes; family Caprimulgidae; genus Antrostomus; species Antrostomus carolinensis. The sequence goes on along the minus strand of NW_010314614.1, from coordinate 428 downwards.
AATCATGGTTGAATATGCATATTAGATGTAAAACTCTGACCATTCAAATGAGTTATCTTAATTCCAAATAATATACCAGTCAAAAATAGTGATGAATAAGATGATCCACTCCCTAGGTGGTTTTTTTTGTTTGTTTGTTTGTTTTTTTTGTCATTGATTACAATAGCCAGGGGGCATTTCCTAGAGATGTAGCTTTTAAGAAATCTTCTAAGATGGCTGAAGGTTAATATCAGACATACACTAAAATTTTAGTCTTGGTTTGAAGAATATTCTAGATATACCTTTTCAATATTTATTCAGTACTTTGACAATAAAAAGGGACACTAGTTGGATTAAATTCTATTGCAAGTATTTTCTGTCATATATTTTCCCATTTTTGCCATTCTGAAGTGAGATGTGGCTGTATTGGGTTTGCGTGGCAAGGTTTT
>NW_010314613.1:40742-43895 GCF_000700745.2 Antrostomus carolinensis | reverse complement strand
GGGTAGGTTTGGATTAGACATTAGGGAGAAATTCTTTCCAGTGAGGGTGGTCAGACACTGTCCCAGGTTGCCCAGAGAAGCTGTGGATGGCCCCTCCCTGGAAGTGCTCAAAGTTGGATAAGGCTTTGAGCAACCTGGTCTAGTGGAAGGTGTCCCTGCTGATGGTAGTGGGGTTGGAACTAGATGATCTTTAAGGTCCCTTCCAACCCAAACCATTCTATGGTTCTTTAACTTCCTCATAAGTGGAAGAGGAGGGGCAGGCACTGATCTCTTCACCCTGGTGACCAACGATAGGACCAGAGGAAAAGGCAGGAAGATGTGCCAGGGGAGGTTTAAGTTGGACATTAGGAAAAGCTTCTTAACCCAGAGGGTGGTGGAGCACTGGAACAAGCTCCCCAGGGAGGTGGTCATGGCACCAAGCCTGACAATATTCAAGAAGCATTTGGGCAACACCCTCAGACATATGGTCTGAATCTTGGGATTGTCCTATGCAGGGACAGGAGTCGGACTCGATGATCCTTGTGGGTCCCTTCCAACTCACAACATTCTATGATTCTATGACGCTATGAATAAATAACTCAGGACCTCCAAGGAGCTGCGTGAAATCGTGCCAATGGCAGGACAGAAATATAAAGGACACCCAAAACAAAGTGTTCCGATGTAACTGTGGTCAGGCAGGGCTTTCACTCTGCATCCCTTGTTTGCTCACTCCCTGACCCATGGGGACATGCCTTGGTAGCACAGGGGCACCTGGCCACCAGCTGAGCTGGAACCAGCAGTGCTCACAGGTGGTTGTGCAGTGCACCAGCAGCTGGGAAGAGAGGCTGCTGATGGACCCACTGCTCAGGCATCCATGGGCTGGAAGTAACAAACTGGTGGGAGCTCTGCCTTTAGCTGCTGCCTAGGGAAGGACAGAAGTGGGCTGCTGAAGGTCTCAGGCCTTATTGTCTCCAAGCACATTCAAACACAGTGATTTCCAAAGAGAGGTGACCCCAAAAACACACACACAGAAAAGCAGAGTCAAATTCCCTTTAGTGTCTTTGGTAAAACTGATGGTTGAGATAAAGAAGCAAGCTCTGGGAAAGCAGGTAAAGAGGAGCCCAGGGAGGGCAGGTCCCCTCCATTAACTGCAACAATTTACACATGTAGTCAACAGAGAAAAGCAGGGATTTGTAGAAGGTCAGTACCTGTAGAGGAAGATCCATTTCATCTCCATCTGGAATACTGTGTCCAGTTCTGAGGCCCCCAACACAAGAAGGATACAGACCTACTTGAGCAAGTCCAGAGGAGCAACGAGAATGATCCAAGGGCTGGAGCACCTCTGCTATGAGGACAGGCTGAGAGAGTTGGGGCTGTTCAGCCTGGAGAAGAGAAGGCTCCGGGGAGATCTTATAGCGGCCTCCCAGTACCTGAAGGGGCTACAAGAAAGCTGGAGAGGGACTTTTTGTGAGGGCAGTTAATGACAGAACAAGGGGAAATGCCTTTAAACTGGAAGAGGGGAGATTTAGATTAGACATTAGGGAGAAATTCTTCACTGTGAGGGTGGTCAGACACTGGAACAGGTTGCCCAGAGAAGCTGTGGATGCCCCCTCCCTGGAAGTGTTCAAGGCCAGGCTGGATGAGGCTTTGAGCAACCTGGTCTAGTGGAAGGTGTCCCTGCTGATGGCAGGGGGGTTGGAACTAGATGATCTTTAAGGTCCCTTCCAACCCATACCATTTTATGATCTTCAAGTAGACGTTTAAAACGAAGGGAAACAAAGAGGCTCACTACGTAAGACACAAAGAAAACTACATGCAAAACTTGTGAGATCGGGCGTCTTAAGAGATTTCCAAGAAAACTGAGAAGAACACAGAAATATTTTCTGCCTACCCTTGCTGGCATAATCACCTTGGGCATTACATGGAAAAACATTCATTTAGATGACAGAGAGATGCCATTTTTAATTTGGTATCTCTAAATTTCAGAATAAAACTTTCTGCATCATCTGCCCACTTACCTAAAATGTGCAGCTTCGGGATTTTACCCATGAAAGTGTTTCTAAAGCTTTGTCTAGTAAAGAAAGCAGTGGATAAACAACCTGAACTCTTATGTAAGCAATTCTCATTACCCTGGGATTGTAGAAAGAGTAAATAAACAAGGAAGATCTACTGCAAGGGTAAGTGTTCAGGGGGAAAAATATGTAAATAAGGAGATGAAAAAACTGAAAGAAAAAAAATATTTTATTCTTTTCAAAATCCTCCTCAGCTTACACAAACCTGTTGAAGGGGATGTGGATTCAGGTTGCTTTTGCAGGCTGCAGTTCGTGCAGGACCAAGCAGCCAGCGCTCTTCACCTCTGCTCTGGTACATATGGTCCAGAACCTTCTGGCCAGCACAGAGAGATGGAAGATCCACTTAATTTTCCCCAGGTTTCTGAAGCATCTATGCCTTCCCTCCTGGGACTCCTCTTCTCTCCCCTGCTTCTGAGCTGTCTCTGTCGTCTCTTACTAAACAATGAGAATCTGCAATCATCTCATCTTCCTTTCTGCCCTCCTGCCATCCCTAGTTTTGCTGTCATTTGAAACTTCAGAGGAGGAAGTACTCAAATGACACTATGTCTGGCAGTGCCACATAAAATTTATTCAGTGTAGGCAGGAAAAGTGCATAAAGTACACTGCAAAGATGCATAGGGTAAAAATCATTCTTAGGACGTTAAATATTACTAACACAAAACAGATATTTCTTGCAGCTCCTTTACCATTGGGATCTTATAGTGACAGTAAGTGCTTTATTAAAAGAAGCATTATAAAACCTTGCTATGGTTGCATTAAATGCTAGACTCAGAATTTAATGCAAGATAAATCTCTTGCATTAAATTTCCCCATATATTTCTCTTTCCTTCTTCAGTAACATCTGCTCTGATCTGCTCCTCTTCTCCCATAAGCAGCACTTCATCAGCAGCCCAGATGAGCACATTCTGCATTCCACAACAAGTCCCAAACAGGGAATCTTGGTTGGCATCTGATCTTCACTGGCACTTTGGTCTCATCTTTTAGGACTTTCCTGCTGCTCAGTTTTACGTGTGCCTTACTGGGGGATGGGCTGGGAGATGTTCTGAGCCCACCTGAAAACTGCTCCGCCCCCCCCCCCCCCACCTTTTATTATCGGGACCCC
>NW_010314613.1:19975-40653 GCF_000700745.2 Antrostomus carolinensis | reverse complement strand
CCCCCAAACTTTAATACTGGAGCCACACACGGCTTCAAACAAAAAGCCTGTAAACCTCTTCTAAGAGCCAATATGATTGTAAACAACTCTTTTTCCCTCCCATTATGGACTATTGAAGCAGCTGTTCTCTTTCATCACTCGGCCTATGGAGCAGAAGAATAATTTCAACATGAAAAGAACATTAATAATATTTTCTCGGCTCCTCACTACAGTGCTCTCCCATGTTAATGAACTGCCACGTTAAATTTGAACAAGTGTCAGAGCTTGCAGTGTTTGGAGCTTAGAAGATGCAGAGGTCCCTCCACAGACAGCAAGGAAGGTGATGGGCAGAACGGCATGGGAGCAGGGGCAGAAGAGAAAAGGTTGGAAACACCTCCGGCAGCTCAAAGCCTGGCTGTGCACGGCTTAAAATCCAGAGGGGAACCAGGGAGTCCTGAGCAGACCCTCAGAGTCCCTGTGTCCAGCTTGACTTGGAAGGTCAGCTCCTTCCCTCACAGCAGTGGCTGTCTGCATGGAAATGGGATAGGACGTGAGCAACATTAAAAAGGGTGCTTCGTTAACGAGAGGAGTTGCACACAGGCCTGCGCCGAGGCAGCGAGGCAGGCAGCTTCTGCGAGGCTGAGCTGCAGCTCTGTTTCTGCAGATGGAGGATCCAAGAGGCCCCGTGCATCCCACTCTGTCTTCGCTCTCCCAGCAGCAACCTGGCAAAGAGCATCCCTTCATTCCCAGGGCACCTACACTGCCATACCCTGCACAACACCCATGTCCCTGTCCCCAAAGCAGGGTGACACCCTGGATGCACCAGGAGCAGGAGCAGGGCTGAGCCTGCACCGTTTTCTGGATATCTTATCAGACTTTTTATTTTTAAAACAGGAGAATAATATTTCTCTTTGCCTGTGTCAGGAGCATTCTGGGTGGGTTTGCAGCACTGCTTCTGGGAGAGCATCCAACGTCCTCTGCCGTGTTTGGAAAGGGTGGCTCCCACCCCACCACCGGCTCTGCTGTTGATGACATTGGCAGCTGCAGCAGATTTGGCCCATGGACCTTGCTCTCCTGGTTGGTTTTCATCCCATCTCTCATGTTTTTTTCCACTTGGCTTCCTCCCTCCAGGACAAAGATAAATGTCTCTCTGGCTGCTCCTTGTGGTCCCCTGACATCTGGTGCCACGCATGCGTCCCTGGGTGCTGCAGAGCCACCAGAGCCACTACGGCCCCTGTTTTCCAGCATGACAGCCAGCTGTGGGACACAGCCTGACACCCCACAGGAAACTCATGCCTTCTCCCATCCCTTGCTAGCCTGGAGTTGCCTGCTTTTATCAACTTTCTGCACCGCAATGCTGTGAAGGCAAAAAACAGCCTCTCCCCAGCCCAGGACTGGTCCAGGATCCAACATCTCTCTGGTTATAAGAGTGTGAAATATGCTGATTAACTGGAGGTTTACAGCAGCAAGAGCAGCCTCATCCAGGCAGCAGCCAGGCAGAGAGAGAGCATCCCTAGGGCCCTAGGAGGAGGCAGACAACCAACACCGGTAAAGTGACCTGCAGCCTGCCCAGGGCAAGGAGCAGCAGCGAAGGATGGAGATGTGCTCCCTGCAGGCACACTGTGGTAGAGGAAAAACAGGAAAAATGGGTTAGCTCCTACACCAATGGCTCTGCAAGCCTCTGAGTGAGAGCATGAACATCCTGCCTCGCCGAGGGACTGACGCTGTGCCCAAGCAAATGTGCACAGGGTGTCCCAGCAAGCCCTGAGCACGTCTGCACCAGTGGCAGAAGTGGCCTTGCAGACTGGCTGCACACAGGGCTCCCGGACACCTGGAGCAGACCAGTCCCCACTGGTGCCGGTGCCTCTCGTGTCAGCCCAGCCTTGAGTCAGATGAATCTTCAAGAGACCCTCATGGCCCTTTTCCCCATCCTGAGCTCTCCAAATAAATGAAAATTCAAGAGCCAGGTTTTGTTAGCTGAAGAGAACAAAGAACCCTTTGGGGCAGAGAAGAATCAAAATGAGTCAGAATAAAAGTAAATGGTGTTTGCAATTCAGACTGCTGCTGCAAGGATGGTTTTCCTCCCCAGGTTTCCCTGGCCCAGCAGCTGAGCCTCCCTGCATGGAGACCAACCCTTTCTGAGGACCAGCTCACTCTCTCTCCATCACCCCCAAGGCTCAGCTGCCCTCCCTGGGTGCCATCCCTGCCTGTACCAAGTGAACAGAAAGTTTTCTGCTCTGTGTCATCCCTCATAGGCTTTATAGGAATATAACACAGGAACAGACAACTCCTTGTGAAAAGACCGTATATCATCTGTCATATCCTTGCTGCACCTCAGCACAGATTTAGCCTGACACCTGCTGATGGCTGAGTCCCCCCACCAGCGTAACCTGTGTCAGCTGCTGCTCTGAAACCACCTGCTTCTCAGACATTTGCATTTCTCATTATAGCAAACCCAGCTCCCTTCTTTCCCCAGTTTAGCACTCAAACCTGCACCGATATATAGTCCAAAGAGGTGAAGTCAGAATTGCTGTCCCCGCCTCTTAGGCAGCCACTTCTTGGTGTTTTCCAGATGATGCACTGTTGGTGTGACCACAACTGCTCAGAGCAGCTCAGCACCTCCAGGCTCATTCCCATCTGACGTACAACGTCAGCAACACTGAAAGTCCCAAATCTGTCCTTCAGAATTGTGGAGGTGGCTTAAAAAGCTTGAGGTATGGTACACTTGGTGCTGTTCAAAAACACATTTAAGTTCTTTTTAATTTGTTGTTTTGGATTCTGTGTGGTTAGGCGCAGTGCTTCGTATTTTATACAGCTGACAGCTGGAAAATTCTTTATCTTTTAAACAGAAATGAAGCTTCTGTATCTAAGAACTGGGATTTTAAGAAAAAAATAAATATGAAAATCACAAGACTCAGCAACACTCTCATTAGTAACAGCCCTTTTCTGAGAACACCGAATGGTTGGGTAGCCAAAGGCCAAGTTATGAGATCTAACGAAAGCATCACCCTACTCACAAAACCTCATATTTTTTGTGTGAAGGACACTCTTGAAGATACTTACTTGAATTGCTCAACAGCTCAGGATTTGACTCCCAGCTCCACTGCAGATTTTCTCCTTGAGCTCAGGAAACTAATGTTCAATCTCTCTCTGCTTCCATTTCCCCATTTAAAAACTAATGAAACTAGTGATCTCTCAAAATGGCTAATACTTTAAAACTATGTCTTATTTTATTCAAGTTTCCAAAGAACTTAGAAAATGTCACATAGACAGAACTATAAATTACAAAGCATTATTTTTCATATGAACTTTATCTTGAACGAAACTCTTCTCTTTGACTCATTGTCCTTAATTGACACTGGCATGTTCCTTCCTTCATGCCTGTAATTGTTTCAATATTTCATAACTACAAGACTTATAAAAACTAATTAAAATTTAAATTAAATGATAGCTTGCAGGAAGATTGCAATTACCATGACTTCATCTTTCACTGTTACATCTCGTGGTACCGACAGGTCTGTGCAACAGGTGTGCCAATTAATAGCAGGCGATAGAGATGTCTGCAGCCACTTACCTCTCTGTGCTCCAGGTTATTCAGTAAGTGTTGTCTTGTGCAATTACTATAGAATAACCTACCCTGAGTCTCCAGCTCCAGCAGACTGAGGGATGAGAGAATGAGATTTTCATTCAGCAAAAAATGAAAGAGAAAAATGCTCAAAACAAAGGCTAACCCTTTAAGAAACCTTATAAATTATTTTCCACATGGTAAACAGATGATTGCTGAGATAGTTAAATGAAGCAGCATATTTAAAATTTTATTTCACCACCATGCCTCCACCTCAAACTGGCTGAGAATGGATCAACATTTCCATTATATCTGTGTACTCTTAGTCATCAAGTTCAACATGTCTTTAGGCTGAAATTACCAAGTATCAAAAAGAATGTCAGTAATTAACATGATTATACCAAATCTGAAAACAGAGTTGGAGGAATCATGTTTTTTCTTGCTTACCTAGAAATGGAAAATAAAACACTTCTAACAGGGACATGAAAAAAATATCACCAGGGCATTTCCAATGACTTTGAAATAAGTGCAGTTTATCAACAGTCATCATAAAACCCATCAGTGTTTTTGAAAAAAGGTGGTGGAAACTCAAGTTGTTTAGCATCAGAAAATCCCAGAGCTTGTGATCCTCACTGTCTGACAAGCCAGAGGCACTGCCACAGTGCTGGCAGCATGCGATAGCATTCAGCAGGGAGAGAGCTGCAGCGAAGTGGAGTGTTTGTGCACAGAGCTGGATGGAGACAGTGCACAGGGGTTTCTGGAGCCACTCACAGACTGGGTGAGGCTAGCTGGGACCTCTAGAGACCATCTGTCCACTCTCTGTGCAGGGCAGGGTCACCAAAAGCAGAGTGCTCAGCGCCATGCCCAGTCAGGTTTTGAGTATCTCCATGGATGGAGACACCACAATCTCCTTGAGCAACCTCTTCTGGTGTTCAGTCACAGTCAAGGCTGAGCTTAGGAGAGAGTGGGAAGAAGCAGATGCCTTGTGTGCGAGATGTCTTTTGATAGAAATGTGTGAATACAGAGTTAAAATTTCCTGCTTGTGGGGTGTGGAGAAATGGAGGTTCGGACTGCAGCATGGGCACTGAAGGAAACACACTGTCCTGGAGATGCAATAGTGAAGCTACAGGAGGTGAAGGTATAGCTTCTGGTGATCCTGTGAAAGACTGTAGAGAAACAGGGAAGCAGAATACACAACAGAGTAAAAACTGGTTGAGTCATATTGTTTTAGGGAATGATGGTCTGCTGGAACTGTGTTTGGCTCCTACTGCAAACTCATCTGGTCTTGGACAGTATTGCTGCAGTGATACCAGGCAGAGACATGCTGAAAGAATCATATTGCTACTGGAGGCTCTACTGCCCCAGCAGCAGCCTGCAAAGTAAGTGCAACTGGTGATATCTCTGACTGTCATGGCTCAGAAACCAATGAGGACTGCCAAGAATCAAGCTGAGTTAAACCTTGCACAGGAAATAATAATACAGAGATTTTTTAGGTACATAAATAAAAGGAGAATAAGGACAGAGCTGTTCTGCTATATGGTGAGAGCGTGGTGGATTAAATATAAGTGAGGTATCTCCCCAAAAACCAAGCAAGTTCTTTGCTTGAGATGCTGAAAATAACAGTGAACGTGGGCTAGGTAAGGGGAATAAAGACAACAAAATGGAAATCATGCCTAAAGTAAAAGCATAAATCTAAGATGTTTTTGTGCTAGAATCAGCAAATGTAGTGGGAGAAATGGACAGAGAATAGGAACAAATAATCTCCACTGGAGCCTTCTGGCATGTGAACTCATTGTCCTAGTAACAAGGCTCCTCAGGGAAGTCAGGACAGTCACACCTGACTAGGCAAGAGCAAATGTAGCACATACATACCAGGATGCCAGGATGGTGAGAAAAAAAGCTATGAAAGGCTTCAGAACACATTCTGAAGAACAGAACAATTAAATACATGGACAGAATGGGATAAAAATGGAATTAAATTATTTTACTTAACATTGGGACAGACTAACCTGACCTCTTCCATTTGTGTAAGATTTTCCAGCTATGCATTTCATCACGATGGAGAGCAGGAAATTCTGACAGATCACACAGAAAAATATAGAAAAGGTTTAGGGCAGACAGAAGCCATCAGAAGAAAGAAAGGCCATTTTTCTTGAAAGACAGTTCCTTCAAAACTGTGGCAATCCACCACAGAAACAATCCCCACTTCTAAAATTGCCTGAAGACAGACTTGTCTTTATTCATATTTCCCACACTATTGTAGTGCAACAGCATTATTGTAGTATCCTGGATCTCACTGCCCAGGTTTGCAGGAGAATCTGAAAAGAGGACGATGTGTCTTCGTGGGCATTTATCCGAGCACCTCACAAATGAGAGGGCAAGAAGGGATAATGCATGGATATGCTCAGTCATGTTTTTTTGAGAAGGCTACAGAGGTCAGCATCAGTGATGTAGCCTTGCTAGAGAAAGGGCACCAACTTTCCTCACTTGAGGGCTATGAAGGACCTTGCAAGGGAAGACAGGCAGGTCCAGTGTAGTGGCACAGAGAAGAGGGAGGCATGGGAAGGATGCCAAGGGAATGGCATATTTAAAGCAATGGTAAGGACAGTTATCTCTGCAGCAACAGTGAAAAAGGATCAGGGCAAGGCCACAGACCATTTGTCCAGATCAAGAAGAATGGGACTTGCAAAGAGCAAAACCCAAACCAACATGTTTCTGGGCAGGAGCTTTGTTCCTAGCATGGGTAAATGCACCCTTTTTTAGAGATGTAACATGAGAAGAGATCCAGAAATCCAAGTTTAGTTAAGACCTGGATGCTGGGGCCAAGGGAGATCAGCAGCAAACACTATGTCCTCTCAGCCATAGCCTCTGCAGAGGCAGGATGTTAGAGAGAGATTGCTAAAGCAACTTAACCTAATATTTAGTTAAGCATTGGAGGACAAACAAATCCAAGCAAGGTAGGCACACATTTCAGATAGGCAGTAATTTCAAGTGGTGAGAAACTGAAGAGGCCTCTCAAGAGCCAATGGCTGGACTGTGATTTACACTGGTGTAGTAACAGCAAGATTTGGCCAAGGAGGATTAGTAATTATCATCTTTTATCTGCCTCTGTGCAGAACATTTTTGCTGTGAATTGTGAAATCTTTGGTGCAATAAGCTTTCCCTGATTTCTTTATTTGGTACTGGGGAAGAGGCTGAAGAAGAAAGTACGTATAAGCTCATAAAATGCAGTAGCCTGTCTACAATGAACAGTTTACTCAGACATCATAAAACCTGGGGTGCCTTCCCCTGCTGCACAGGGCCATCAGAGCAGTGCTGGGGCACTCTGGAGCCATTCACTCTTGTGCTACCACTGCACAGAAGAGTTCCATGTAAGAGCACTGAAGAGTTCAACAAGACCTTCCACCTATGATGAGGTGTTAATGTGTATAGAACCAACATTAGGACAAATAGTGGTTGAGAAATAAGACTGAACTCTTCCAAGGGAACACCTATTACAGAAATACTGAATGAAAGTGGAGGATGATGTACCACAGGGGCTAACAACAGAGTTTACCTGGGGACCAACATTTGGGCTGGGTCAGGAGGTGGCTCTATGCAAAACACCATTCACACACCCAAACTTGTAGCTCTGCACCTCAGCACTTGTGGGGCACGAAAAGAAAAGCTGCTGTATTTATGCAATCCCATCTGAGCAACATAAGGCCTTCAAAGAAGCTGACAGTGAGCCAGGATAAAATCCACAAGATGTTTCCTTCCCTCTCCCCCTCTCACCTCTGCAGTGAAGAGCTGCTTGCTTCCCGTTTTGCAAAACAAAGAAGGCATTTCCATCCCTCAGGAGGATGGGGCTCATTGGTTTGCCTTTTTTTAAGAGCCTAGACAGACCTTGATGCAAACTGGCAGATTTCAGGGAAGCTTGAGATGTAGCTTCTCAGTTCACTTCCATCTTATATTTTTAACCAGAAAATATTTCTAGTTCAGATGTTCTCTATACAGCAAGCAAGGAAGTAAAAGGAAGAAAAGTAACCCATAAATAGCCTCTACCTGAGTCTACAGAAGGGTAGAGATCATGGTGACATGGAGAAAGACTCCTCAGAGACATCAGCTCAGAAACTGGGACCTGTCACCTATTCTACCATGCTCCACTGTTGCAAACTGGGACTTTGCAAAGTCTTCTGTGTCAAGGTGTCAAGGTGGGCCCTGAAGTCCTGCCACCCACGCAGTCATCCTTGCAGCTCAGGCAGGGCGGTGAGTGCTTCCTGCGGGAGTGTGAGCTGTATGTACAGCTGCAACATTTAGTGCAGGGTAGGCAGGCAGCTCCAGCCACAATTCCAGCATGTCTCCTAGAATAAACCCTCCGTGTCTCTGGGTGCATGTGTCTGCACCTGGAGAATCAGCATCTGTGCCATGGTGCTATCTATGTATGCTGCAATTTGTCCAGTTCCTGCAGTCAAACAAGCCTACTTTTGTCAGGCTGCTGAAAATATGGCCCTTAATTACCACCTTCAGCAGGGAGTGGGATTATCCAGGCAGTGAGATTAGCAGCCTCATTGCTCTCAGGGATGACATGTTGGCCAGCTGAACTCCAGTTGGCAGCCCTGCTCTGAGTCACGTTTTGTGCCCTTTCCAAAACTAATAGTGCTGTTTTTTAAATTTATAGAAGAGTTTATCCCTTGTACTTTTGTAATCAGTTCTTTCTTGGCTCTTTGCATAAAACATTTTTTAAAAAAAATAAGATTGCCTTTTAGATTGTGGTACGGTCACTGAAAACCCTTAGTGAATCCCTTATGAAAATGATGTATTTAGTCCTACAGAGGCAGGACAGAAAGGGACAGTATGCATGAGACCTGTCTCTCCATCACAGGCACCCCCCCTGGGAAGCAGAACAAACTGGAGGAGATATAGCCCATTACAGGAACATGGTCAGGGCAAAGAAAGGGGGAGAGAGGGGACAATATCAACATTTTTCAAATTGTGAATGTGTTTATGCCTTGCCAGAGCAGAACATCTTCCCTTCCACACCTTTTAATACATTTTGCTTTCTCTTTGCTTTCCCTTCTTCCCTGTCGCTTCCTCTTGGCTGCTGAGTGACATTAATGTTGTTTTTTTCTTAACTAGGACTCTCCTATTTGTGTCCCTGCACAAGAATGACTCCACACACGTCCTAGAAAAATCAACATTTTTATTTTCAGTTCTTTTTTTTTTTTTTTTTCCCCATTCTCCAAATTCTCCCAATCAAAGTTTTGAAAGGTTAGACAGTGGAAAAAGGAAGATTTGGAAAGAATATCTGAACATTGTACTCTCCTGGCAAGCAGATGAAGGAAAAGTTGAGGGGAGGTGCTGATGAGAGTAGGGAGTGGAAAAGAAAAACCTGACTGAAAGGGGAAAAAAAAGAATTTTTTTAATTTTGAAAATTGACACATGGAAACAAAATCAATATTTTCACATGTCCTCAAATTTCTTACGAAATTGCTGTTTTGCCAAAAATGAAACTTTCCCATTACTTCCCTCCCTCTTGTCATAGTAAAGTATATTTCCATTGGAAAATATACATGTATCAAGTCCAGGATGAAGAACAAATTAATGCTGGAGCGCTGTGCCCAGGGAAGGGGGTGGGTGCAGTGGTGAGCTGGGCTGCTGCCTGCTGCATACCCACAGGAGAGCTGGCCAGCACAGCGAGCGTGCTTCTCGCCAGCACCAGTGGGCTCGTAGCTTCCCGAGCTAGGTCAGTGGTGCTGGGGTCCAGGAGAACCCACCACATTGGGGAACAGTCTGCAGTAACCAGACAGCTCTGCTTAAGGGGTACAACAGTACTCAATGACTGTACTCAACTGTACTCAGTGATCATCGCTCACGGTGAGACTGGAGGTATTGACAGTCCAAAAGACATCTTTGGATGGTCCTGCAGTATCTTCATCATTAACTTTAAAAATGAGCTAGAAGAGATTCTTATTATATTCACAAATAGCTTCACCATGAGACAGACTGCTCCATGCTGGATCACAAATGAATGTAAAGTAACCTCAAAAAATCAGGGAAATATTCTGGAAAAGGGTAGGATGAAATTCAACGAGGACAAATTCAAAATCCCAACTGCAGGAAGGAACTGGCATTCATGTTCACAGGAGATAAGAGACTACTTTGGTATCAGCTGGGTAGGAAAGGATCTGAAAATTTTAGTGGGTCACAACTTGACTGCTGTTGCAAAAAAGTCAAATACCGTACTATGACATACAAATAGGATTGCTGCTGATAAGACACATGAAGCAATTCTAGTCTGTCCAACACTGGGAAGATTTTAGCTAGAGTTAATGTGTTCAGTTTGGAGGCAATTTAAGAAGGTCATGAGCTTGAAGGAGGGAGTTCAGAGGAGACAACAACAGGGTGAGCAAGGACCCAAATACACAATTTGTGTGGGAAGGTCAGAAGAAGTGGGTCTGTTATGCCTGGAGAAGAGAGGATTAATTCAAGACATAAAGAAAAGAATAAATATTTTTTCCCCATTTCTACTGTGGGTAGGACAAAAATAATGTGCACAAGTTACAGCAAGGGAGATTCAGACAAAACCCAGCAGAGCTTTGGGTCGATGGGAGTAGTGAAGCACTGGAGCTGCTGAGCCGAGGAGCATGGATCTCCGTCTCTGGACATTTAAGAAGAGATTGGACAAGTACCTTGAGAAATGGCACAGGTATGTCACCCAAGATAACACCCTATCAGTACCCTTCTACCCAGTTTCCTGTGATTTTTATGATGGGTGTCATAACAGTTCAGCAAGCAATGATTTTTAAAAATAACTCTTGAAAGGCTTGGAGCTTTCCGAAGATGCCCAAAGTTTTTCTCTTTCTGCAAGTTTTTCCCACTGCCTCGTATTTCCACTGGCTTCAGTGAAATGAGAGCTTGCTGGCTGCAGCTCTTGGACCACATCAATGACTGCTCACAGTCAAACATTTAATTTACCTCCCAGCCACACTTGGAGGCTTTGGAGTGAACAGCTATTTTTAAAGTCACCATCATGCCATATTGGAACATTTGCTCGGCAGTAGAGAGTGTGCTCGAAGAAAAAAATGACTGCCTTTTTATCCAAAGACTATTATAGCTAATGTTTAAAGTTCACTAAAAAACATGTTTCTGTATATGTGTATGGAAGGTATATTTAAGGCAAATCTCCCTCAAACTCTACTCAATAAGCAAAGAGCACACAGCAATACTCCACTCTTGACATTTTAAAAAGCCCTCTGATGTTCTTTTCTTCCTTTAACAATGGGCCCAATTTTCCCTTTCCTGGCTGCCAGCCTGCCCTCACTTTTTCTTTTAGCACCTCTTGAAATTACCTTGACCTCACCTTTAAGAACTCTCTTCTCCAGGACACTGCACTCAAACAGGGTGGGAGGTGTAGCTGATGGAGGAATGAAAGATCAGGCATTAGTGTTAAGGGTGAGAATATTACCAGCACTCACCGTTTTCTCTAATGAGGACCCAGCAACCCCCTGGGGCCACCATTAATATTGATCACAGGCCTTGCCTCTACCCTGTTGCTTCCCAGGGCTGTGAATCTCTGATGCTTTCCAGTCATTGTTGTCCACGAAGGACTGACTGACTGGCTTATGGACATCTATGTTTGGGAGGGGAAAGCAAATGGACCAGGTTCAGTCTAAGCCCCCTACCAGCCATCATCTTCATGACACAGTTCTGTCTCTTGCTGTTTTACTGCTGATCTGACAGAGAGAGATGTTGACTGCTGCTGCCACTCACTCATCCTCACCAGACAGTGAGGTAGCCACCTCTCACAGCTGGAAAACAAGCAGTATACTCACGTAGAGATTTAATAACATCTCTACAAAGGGAAAAAAAAAATGAGCCTTCCTCTGATTAAAACAGAAAATTCATGTACCAAGAGGACTCCAAAACTATAGTGTGTCTGTGCTGGAGAGGCTGCATTCCCAATTCATAGGCACAGAACCAGCACCAATGTCCAGCTTGGCTGTCTTACTTCAGGCCAGGTTTGCTACAGGTTTGTCACTGCCAAGGGACACCTGGATGATGGACTGGGTTATGGGCTTTGAGACCAGGAGCAGTCAGCCATGCTCTACCCATAACTGCTTCAATAAAGCATTGCAACAAGCTCATCAGCTCATCAGTAATTCCTGATGAATCTAAAAACCAGTTTGGCTTCTGAAGAAAATGGCATAGCCCTGAGACTGGTGAAAGACTTCTCCTTTACCATCACTATGAATGAAACCCTCTATCTTTCTGACACCAAACACCACTGATCAAACCCCATCAGCACAGCTCAGTCCTGCTCCAGCAAAGGCTTCCCTGTGGGGCAACTGTCTCCACTGCCTCCATAGCTCCTGGCTTGGCTTTTGGCCATGTCTATACTTGAAAGACAAATAAGATCCCTGTAGGGTATTAACTTTAAGTGCAATTCCCATTCTTAAACATCTCAACTCATCCAAAGAGTGTTACGCTAAAACAGAAAAGGGCATTCCACCTAGATAAAATGGATCATGCATAAAACCACACAGCTGCTATGGGAAAAACTAGTCCTGAGTTACCCAAAACAGACAAGCTCAGAGCATGCTAGTGAGCTGGGAAAATGGCACACTGATGAGGTGTTGGCCAGAAAGGAGATCCAGCCCATATTCACTAGATGAAGAAAATTTGTAGGCCTGGAGAAGAAAGGCTCTGCACCCTGTCAGAAAGCATAGAGTGTATTTCTGAGGACACTCTTCTGAAGATAATTATCAACTCTCACCTTGCCAAGGCTCAGACAAACAGGTTATCTGATTTTTTTAACACCCTGACCCTTCTGAAGAATAACCTAGGGACATTGTCTACAGACAAGTCCTACAGCTGGTTCATGGTGGGTTGCTTCCTCTCCACCAAACACAGTAAAACATTAACTGAACATGCTAATGAAGCCCTACATGCACCTATCGCCATAGGTGATTCAGTCTCCATGGTGAGCCCTTCATGTTGCCCCAGTGCCTGGCAGCCTGTCCTTCCCATTCCCTGCAGCAGGAGCCCTGGCTCCAAGCCCCAGTCCTACCCTTGCGTTGTGCTCTTACCCAAATTTTCCACATGTCACAACTTATTCTCCCTGGGTGGTGGGATGAGCAGCCCCAGGGGAAGGTATTCATTCTCACACAGCTTCTCCAGTGCCCCGAGGTGCTGGGCCAGGCTCCCCTTTCTCCAGTGCACATCCCCACTGCTTTGGCTGAAAGCTTGTTCACATCAGCATCCCAGGCTGTGTGTGATGCTGTGGTCCTCCCAAACTGTTGTAGATCCTTGTGTCCTTGTCACTGCTTTCTCACCCAGCACTACCAGATTTTTTTTCTCTTCTAAATTATCTCATACAATCACAAGCCCTGTTATTTTGTTTTGTGGCTGTAGGCTACTTGCTCTATAAAAGGAAGCAGGAGGAAGGTCCATCCTGAGTGTGATGTAGGGGCAAAGAGCTTGTGGTAACTGCAAGAGACATGAGCATGCCTGCTTGTCACCTCCCAACTGATTCAAATGAGCAAGGAGAGGTGGAAAGGCAGCAAAGCACAGTGCTTCAGGTCCTGCAACAATGGTGTGGCAGCAATGGGACCAGGCAGTAACTGTCTCCTTTCTAGGGAGAACCACCTGCATGTGTGGCTGCCATCATTTCTGGGTGACCCTTTTTGAGCTAAGTCATCTCCAGAAGGTCCGTAGTTTTGCTCCCAGGAGCTTAAACTTGAGAAAAAACTTCTTTACGGTGAAGGTAACAGAGCACTGGAACAGGCTGCCCAGGGAGGTTGTGGAGTCTCCTTCTCTGGAGACATTCAAGACCCACCTGGATGCCTTCCTCTGTAATTTCTTTTAGGTTCCTGGTTTGGCAGGGGGATTGGACTAGATGATCTTTTGAGGTCCCTTCCAATCCCTAATATTCTGTGATAAGGGCCAGCAGTTTGCACAGTCACTGGCAGTGGGATCTGAGCTGTGCCATGAAACTACAGAAGATGGGAAGAGGTGAGGAGAGACCTAGAAATCCAGACAAGATTTTCACAGCTGCACAGTCACTTTACCATGCCCTCAACTCTCATGAGGTGCTCAGGATGCAAACATAAGCCCAGTGCAACCTGCACAGAGTCAGTAGTCTCACAAACATGGAGAAGGCAGAAGAGAGACCTGGCAGATCCACATACGATGTGTGGCATGAGGTAATGTTATGCTATGGGTGACATCAGAGACATGTTATGGGCAAGATTTGAGCAATGAGACTTCTGTGGCTTGATGAATCATCTCTCTTTCCAGTAGACAGAGGTAACACCCCACTCCAGAGAGCTCAGATTAGGGCTGTGCAAATAGCTGAGGTTTTTTGGCTTTAATTCCAAATCAAAATATTTTAAGAAATCAGAAACCTGTAAAAAAAATTGCTTTTCTTTTGAGCTAAGTAGACTAGTTTGAGCCACCCATCCCTTTCCTTCTCTCCAGTGATACTGCAGAAATATTTGTGTATGGATACATTTTTTTGGGGACACTTGAAGAAAAGAGAAAAAGGAAGAGGGCTGTCTTCTCCCCTGCTGCAAATGCCTGTGGGAGCCTTCCCTCCCTGAGCTCTTCATGGCAAGTGGCTGGTGTCTTGGGGCTCTTGGCTCTATCAAGATTTTACCACCATGCAGGTCAGGGTCAGGAAGACTAGAGTCAAAGCCAAGCTCAGGAGCACATAGAAGAAGTGTAGGGAGCCCAGAGAAATGGAGAAACCAGACTGAGCCCATGCTTAAAAGGAGGCTCTCATCTCACTAATCCAAAGACTGATGGAGTCTGTACTGACTTGACCCAAGAGTTATTGCAGGATTATAAAGGAGTATTGGTGTGAAGAGGTCACCTGAGGAAGAGAGCTTGTCAGTACTGGGCAGGAAACCAAAATTCTGCTTTGTAGCAAATGTTCTGTTTAAAAATCTCAATAACAGACCTTATTTCAATTAAAAATTTTAGTCAAATATGTAAGAAATAATTTTAGGGCATTCATTTTGATATAAAAACCAAATTTGAGAGCAAAGATTTTCTGAACCATTCTCCATCCTTAGAAATTCAATTCCAGTAATATCAGTTAGATTATCAAAATACTATCATTAAAAAAACCCCAAAACAACAACAACAAAAAAACCCACCACATTTTTCTGGTGGAAAATAATCTATTGGCATTTTTCCAGCTTGGTTCAGTGCTGGGGTTTATTTGCTGTTCTGTATGATGAATGTACAGCACAACTGAGAACCCACAACAAATGCATGCATATGACCTAGTCAACAGGAAAATATTACTAGGGAGAGGGAAAACCAGGTACAAATTTTATTTGTATTATTATGAGTTGTGGTTATTTTTATGGAGAAATAGGATGCTGGTAACTTGATTTCTTTTTTTTTTACATTATTAAAAAAAATGCTAATCTTTCAGAAAACACCCTTTCACTGGCATTTACTAAAATTTGTTTTAAGCTATTCCTTTAAAACATAATTGAGTTTTCGCTTCCTCTGAAGGTCTGCAAATATCTTCAGTGTGGGAGAAACCAAGTAGGTGACCAACTGCACTGAGGAAGCAGTGAAGCAAACTGCACCCACTGCAGCTACTACAAAAAACACACTGAAAAACAGAAAAACCCTCCTTAGCTGAAATAACTCCTCAGTCGTGCTGAAGGCTGAAACAAGAAAAATAAACATTGACCTCTTTGATGTCTCTCAAAGAGGAAACAAGCTCTGTAAAAGCTATTTACATTGTTTTCAGAGAAGTGTGATTTCTACCTTGTCAGCAGGCCCCTCTGCTCCCAGGCAAGGCTTGCTTCAGTTGGAGCTTTGCAGCCCTGTCACTTAAGAGTTGAAAAGGGACAGTTTCTTCCCTGCTCACCATTCAAGTAATGACTATGGATGCCTAAGATGAGAGGAACAAAATGTTTTTTTTTCCAAAACCCATTATGTTCTGGCGCAGAATGATGTGGGGAGCACAAACATCTTCATGCCTTCTCTGAAGCAGCATTTATGGTTCCTTTGCATTGGTCCCATTTATGGACCCCCTGGGGCCTTTTTTAGTTCCACATCCATCACCTTCTCCTGTTCCAGCCATTGCTGCTCCCCTTGGACCTCTCCAACGGTCTGTGCACCTTCCCCTGAGCACAAAAACTCCTTCTTGGCCCCAACTTGCCTCACCTGGGACCCACACTCTGCCTGCATCTGGCTCATCACTCTGTCTTTGGGACTGTTGATGGAGACCAGGACCAGCCCCGCTCCGACCGTGCCTTTGTCCCCAGGGGACGGTGCTCTTAGGGACATCCGACCTGCAGCCATCTTGACTCCCAGCTCTGCTCCTCATAGGCAGCCTGGCTCTGGCTGCTCCCTGACACAGGGAACACATTATACATGCCTTCTTATCAGGAGACTATCATGCACAGCACTAGCACAGTCTGAATTACAGACAATTTTTGAATTGCAGAGGAAAGAAAAATATTTAGCAAAATTATGTAACCAAAGTTCAAAAATAGCCTATTGCCATCTGGTTGTGCTATTTTGAAGACCAAAAAAACCCTCAAGTCTTTTTAAAGTTAGCTACACTGTTTGCAAACTCAGCCAATTTTTTTACAAAATCTCAAATTTCACATGCTTGGTTTACCTCTGGAGTTTTTTGAAACAGCTTTGCCTGCACACAAAGCCGTACCCGGTCATACAGCTCCATTCCACCTCTACCATGCATATTTTAAAAGCCTTGTCACAGTCCTGTAAAAGCAGGTGCATGATGTCAGGAGACTGCAGAAAAAAATATAAAATAAAGTAAAAAATAAAATTAAAAAAAGAAAATAATATAAAATAAAATACAATTTAAAATAAAATACAATTTAAAATAAAATAAAATGAAATTATTAATAAAATAAAATAAAACTAAATAAAATAAAATACAAACACCTCAAACACTATGGATTAATCTCCAACCAGCTCTTCTGCCTCTATTTGGCAGCAGGGGACAGCTATTTTAACAGCCCAAGCTGCAATGAAAACATCATCCCCTAGCTGTCACATTTGCTAAAGCAACTGGGAACTGCAGAGAGCCTGAAACAGTGCCCAACATGACCTTCACCATTAAACAGAGGATAATTTCATGCCATCTGCACCCAGCTGAAATGTCAGCACGGCAGGGACGACCACCCTGAAAGATCCCCTCCAGACCAGCAGCTCACCTCCCCAGGGATGGAGCCGAGCACCCAGCAGTGTAAGAATGTGCCAGCAGCTGAGGTTATCCAGCCTAACCTAGACCAGCCACGCTTCACCACTTCTTAGGTCTAGTATTCCAATACCCCTACTGACCACTAACCTACTAATGGCACCAACAAATCCCAACAAGTCACCTTCCTTGACAACTGAATCTCAAAAGTTGTGCCACAGAGTGACTGGAACGGAAACATTTGGCATTGAATATTTGTTATGTATCATTCTCCAGTATATAGAAAAAAATAAAGCAATGCTTTCAAATGGATTCTGACCCCCACAGCAGCGAGGAGGGGCTGCACCTACCTGTTCTGCTCTCAGATTTACCACCACAGCACTGAGCTAATGACTTCCACAGCCAACATACCAGGGAAAGACTGTTTCCCTTCAGCAGTTTTATGTGCATTGCCTTTCAGCCTCATTACATAAGGTTAATTATTTCTGACTTGCTTCCTCTGTACAGGTTGGTATTATGTACCTATTGCCTGTCCTGATGCTTTGCAGTCCTGATCCCCTTTCACACTTGCCTACTGAGACAGGGACATTGGGTAGTCTTCCAGCATAGACGTCCATCACCTCTGGAGACATCATCTGCCTCCATTGATGCTCACAGATGCCCAAAGCTGGAGGGAAACCTGGCCTGAAACAAAGCCTGGGACCACCATATATACCTCCAGGAGCCTGCAGGAAGCACAATCATGGAGCTGCACACCAAGTTGTAGGTAAACGCTGAAAGTAAGTTATTTAATATGATGATCATAGTCTACTCCCTTGGAGTGAACTACTAGTTAATAGTCAGGACTTCATAGCATTGTTTCTCCACTGGAAAAATTGAGAATCCTGTTGTGTCCCAGGTACAATTCTGTTTATTTATGGAGACTGAGTACAAAGCCCAATTTTGCCAAGTATGAAAGAACAAAAAAAAGACAAACACCAACAAAAAGAGCAGTTTTCTTGCTCCTATTTGCCAAAGGTGCCATTTCCTATGGCAGCTTAAAGCTATCTAACTGGGGGCTGCTGCCACCCTGCCTCCCCCATACTTGGTCCCTGGCTGTGCGGGGCTGTCCTCTTTGTCTAGGAAATGTAGGATCCTATCAGACTGCCAAGGGTGTAGTGAAGGAGGTGGAAAGGATGTCAGGATGGATGCCAGGATGCCACAGGAGTACCAGCTTCAGCTGTCCAAAGCTGTGCTCCATTAGCAGGTCTGGGTTTCCAATGAGCTGATGGACAGCAAAAGTATTTCCTCTGCTTTCTTTCTGAACCACATGAGGCTATGACTAATTAATCCCTCTGACCTTGTGATAATCACAAAGAAAAGCCCTGCCACTCACTGCTCCCCTGGATGAAGCTCCTGCTGTCCTGGGCTTGACTTGCAAGGCCATGTGTGCTGGTCATGTTCGTCATTGAGTGACAGCACCTGGCCATGCCAGGCTCTCAGAGGGGCAAGAGGTGCTCAGCACATCTGTCACCCCTACCAGCCTGTGGATAAAGGTCAAAGACCCGCTTGATTGCAGCTGTTACAAGTCCTGGATGTGTTTTCATCCTCATTTCCCACGTCCCCTTGGCAGCCTGACACCCCGCTCCCGACGCCTGCCTTGCTGCTGCTCGGCTGTCCACATCAACACGCTGGTTTGTTTTCTCCTTGGGCTGTCACAGTTAATTGGGAAACCAAATAAAGTATAAGCACTTCAAATTAATCTTCTGAAGAACCATTAGTTAGCCTCTGTCAACACTGAATTTCATCTGAGTGTTATTTGGTCCCTTGCTAGCCTAGGCTTTGCCAGCTCTGTCGTCGCCCTCCCTTGAAGGTCACTCACCAAGGTGATGAACACAAGCCCATGCGACAGCTGCTCTCACCCTGCCGTCATCCCCAGCACCTTGTTCTGGTGGTGTGCTGTGCCTTGCCGCACTCTCATCCCAGTCATCCCAGGGCAGGGCTGCTCACCTGCCTCCTTAACCACTGGGACAGAGGCTCTTTAGTTGGAATGGATCAGAAAAACATTATTCAGTGAATTATAAGTTTGATATATTGTGCCGCTACAAAAAAACCCCAAAAACCAAAAACCCATGCTGAGTTCAAGTTGAGCCTTACAGTGGAAAGAAGTACTTTTTAAAAAAATAATAAAGCTTTACGTCAGCATTTCCCACAAAAAAAGTATCTCAAAGGATTTTTAGTTTGAAACTGGCTTTTTTTTTTCTTCTTGAAAAGAGCAAGTCAACAGGTGAAGAGCCACATGGTCAGACAGAAGTTTCTCTCTCTCCATCTGTCTCCATATCACGCTATCCTTGCAGTACATAACCCTACAGGAGGGAGAGGGGAGAATCTGAGTTACCCATTTTAGACAAATGATTAACAAATCAAACACTGACAAAGCACTTAAAGTGCTCATGAAACATCATCTTCCCAGCAAACACTCCAGTGCCAGTTGTGACTATTAAAGTTCTTGACAAAGTTTCTCCTTCAGCCCAGGACAAAATCCCCCATCAAAGCCAGACAGGTCGGTGACAAACCTGCATTCAAGCTGCTGTCCCACTGTGGGCATGGAAAATCCCTGCCAAAAGCAACGTATCCCCTGCCCTGAGCTGGTTCCTCTCAGGGCTTTCAGTCCCCTCTGTCTTTAAAGGGCTCTATTTTGTTTCAGAGGGGAATCACATTTTCATTCTGGTTTCAGGCTAGATCCAGTGCATGTCAGCTCCGTGCTCCATAACCGCTACGTGCATTGCTTCCCCCTCTTGTAAGGCACTGTCATCTCATAATTAAGATAGATGAGTGGCAGTCAACAGTGCAGAGGTTAATGGCAATCCAGCTCACAGTACACCACAGGCAGCGTGATGGTGGGTGGATGGATGTGGTCACACACTCATCTGTCACCTCCTCCACCAAGCAGCTCGCTCCCAGTGAATGTGTATGTGCAGTGTGATGCCACCTTCCCTCCACTGCTTCCAGTGCTTTAGGTCAGGCACTGGGCAGGGTGCCCCAGCCAGGGTTATCTCTGGCTTGCACCCCTTAGGGCTGAGCGGGAGGGGACCCTCTCTGTCTTAACTACACAAGACAACCCTGGTCCTGCCTTTGAGACTGTAGTGTGGTGCCTAATACTAGGCAGGATGATCCCAGGCCATACACAAGGCTCAGTCTCCTATCTTTCCCCCATTCCCCGCTCTGCCCTTCCCCAGGGGCAGGTAGGATAGATCAGGAAACCCAGGCACACAAGGGCTGGAGGTAGCATCCAAACTGCATCTGTGCCGGCACCGAACACAAAGGAAACACAATCTCACCACTCCCATTCGCCATCTTCTCCACTTACCAGAGAATTGCATTAGCTCTCAGCCACCAGCACAGCACACACCCATACCCACTCTTCTTATTGTCCACTATGACCTTCCACTCTACATCTTCAGCAGCTTTCAGACACGCTGGCCTCCCTGAAACCCCCTCCCACACAATGAGCCTGGCTCCAACTGTTTGTTTCTGGATGAAGTTCCCTATATTTGGTTGTGCTGACATGAACAAACTACTTCCTTTAACCTAATTTACCAAGGGGGTCCACTCAGCATCAAGGTCCTCTTCTCTCCCAGCATCTACATGTGCAAGCTGTCAAGGTTTTTTTTTTTCAAGCTATTCAGAAAGTTAAATAGGACAGGTCAAAGCTCTGGGACTGTCCTCCTAATGTAGTTATCAGTCTGATTTCCAGAGAATAGTCAACTCAGACAGCCAGCAGCCACCACCTCTAACCTGCAAACTGAAGCTTCAGAGAAAGCATTTCTGGAGAGGGGCTCTTTGGAGAGCCTTTGTGATGGGGGAGAAGGGTCCTACCACTGGTGTAAGCTGTCAGTGACTGGGGGAGTTTTGGCCCGTACTTCCTCCAGTAATGAGATTTCTGTAAGGATTTGTGTGTTTAGCCTGCAAGCCCTAGAG
>NW_010314613.1:1004-19940 GCF_000700745.2 Antrostomus carolinensis | reverse complement strand
CAGGTTGCCCTGTTGCTTGTGCAAAGGTTGCAGAAGAAGTCAGGCTTGAAGCAGGTTCCACATAGTGGGGCCATGGGATTCCAAGGCGTATTTGAGGACAAAGGGGAAGAGCAGCAGATGCTGAAATTTCATTTTCTAGCAGTAGAAGCACTACAAATTGGACATGTGCTCAATTCAGAGATGCACCAGAAGCTTTCATTTAACTTTACAGCATCTGATGAGGGTCTCTCATAGGAGTTTGATGGATTTCAACCACTTTGTTAAGAGTTAACTGGAAGCATTGGTATTTCTTGATCATCAGTCAAACTACGGGTGCAGTGGCCCTGTAATGGAAGAGCAGCAAGACAAGGAGATTGGAAAGCCAATCCATAGATGTGCATCAGAGATTTCTCAAACAAGAAAGTCTCCTATGACATCCTTCAGGATGTCTAGAGACTGAAAACAAGGAAGAGGTGAGCTCACCTCACAAGCAAATCAGCTTTGAGTTATCCAAGACTGTCCCCACAGCTTTGGCTGAACAAGGACCGGTTGTGCAGTGTGAGTGAGATGCCACAGCTGCTGCTCACCTGTGACTGGTAAAGGTTGGAAAGAGGCAACAGCCTTCCCAGAAGTTGTGGTCTTGTAGGTAAAGAAACTTGTGGGAACAAGAGCTTTTGGAGGTCTTTTCTGCCATCTTGGAACTGACATTGCCTATATGTCAATGGGAACATGATTTAACTTCTTGTACATGATAGGAAGAAAGAAAGCCTGGCTGCTGTTAGTGGTTAGGAGCTGTATTGGGTCTGGAAGAGATGGATTTAGTTTTCCCCATAGCAGCCCTCAGAGTGTTGTGTTTTGTATTAGTAGCTAGAAAGGTGTTGTTAACACAGCAGTGTTTTGGTGACTGCTGAACAGTGCTAGCACAGCATCAAGGCTGTCTGCCCAACATTCCCCCCCACCCCCAGTAGGCGGGAGGTGGGTAAGATCTTGGGGGGGGGCATAGCCAGGACAGCTGACCCAAACTGACCACAGGGATGTTCCATACCATATGACATCTGCTCAGAAATAAAAGCTAGAACAGAGGGGGGTGGGGGGCATTTGTGTACTGCTACACGTACTGAAGCCCTGCTTCCTGGGAAGTGGCCAGACATCGTCTACTAATGGAGAGCAGAGAATAAATATTTTGTTCTGCCTTTGCTTCCGTGTGCGTGTCTTTGTTTGGGCTTCTATTAAATTGCCTTTATCTTGACCCACGAGTTCTTTTATTTTTCCATCTTATTTTCTCCCCTCCTCATCCTACTGAGGAGGGGAGTGGTAGAGCAGCTAGGTGGGCATCTGACATCCAGCCAAGGTTAACCTACCACAGGACCCTGCAGTGAAATTTCCCTACTGATCAGCAGGTTCTAAGGAAAGGGTTTCTAGACAGGAAAGAGAAGTAAAATAGACTCTTTAAAAAAAGTATTATTCCAGTTTCCTGCCACCGGCTCTGGCCTGTCGTGTGCAGGCTGCTGCCCTGCAGACTGCTTGGTGGCCCTGGCACAGACATCGCCCCACACCAGATAGGATCTAATTGCACAGGGCTCATACTATTGTCCCAGCTGAGACCTCACCCATGGGCTGGCCAAGAGCCCAGACTGGGAGCCTCTTTCATTTCCTTCATGTAGACTTTACCCACAGTGGAGTGAGGAGGCCAGTTCCCAAGGCCTGAGCGCAGCTCATTTCACCCCAGTACAGCCTCTCCCCAAAGCTGCAGGTGACTAGGGGGCAGATGCTCTCTGCTTGCCACCTCCTGGGCAAGCCCTTGGGAAGCCTGCTTTGGAAAAATCTTCCACACCCACAAACTGCATGACAAATGGTTAACAGCTACAGAAACGATGACTTCAAGGGAGATCCAGAGTCTTCACTGTGGGCTGGTGGCATTGCTGAGGAGTTGGTCCTGAGCTGCCAAAGACAGTATCCCATTTGCTGCCAAACACTCACAAGTCCCTCTTTGGGTGCCTGCCCAGAAGAACAGGGTCACGTTGGAGACAGCCTTGATACTGCTTTTGCCAGAGAGCTGTAGCAAGGCTGGTGGGTAGAGCATGTAGCAGAGCGCCTTGGTTGCCTCTGCGAGAGTACATGTTCAGGAAATATGGGAAGGGAAACAAATTGGACTCCTGCCCTGTTCTGATTCTTTGTGTATGAGAGGCTGGAAGTATTTTGTTTTCTGCTTTTTCTAACTTAAAAAAAAATAAAAATCAAACATCAAGTTATGTTTTGGCAGAGGTCTCCTCGGAAGATCTAGAGAAGTGGAGTGGGAGGTTTCGCAGCTTCTAGTGAAAGGGGGAGAGGAGGAGGTGTTGAACTGAAAGATTTTCTCTTCCAACTGTTGGTTAGGAGTGGAGTTAGATAAATGTTAGCTAAATACAGACTGCTTAAAACATTTTGTAGGAAAAGCAATTCTACTCAAAATTTGTCAGCTTTTACTTGCACTGTCATAATACTATTAGTTCTCCAGTGAAGAAAAAACAAACAGGGTAGACAAGACATGAATTGCTAATGTAAAAACAAGAAACAAAACAATTTTTGTATCATCCTCACACAACAAAGAAGTTGACTGAGCGCCCACTTCTCCTTAGCTTTGCATATTCTATGATACTTCTTCCTCTTAGCATAAGTGTAAGAGAAAGGAGCACATGGGACTTAGACTTTACTTAATTGTGGTGCAAGATGCCTCACCCTTCTCGTACACCCAGAGCACAGGACCAGCGGGATTTCTGACCTTGACAGTGACAGGGGTCTAGGAGATCCAAGCATACAGGCCAGGCAAAACTGGTTTCTCGGGTCTAGAAATGGAAATGAGGACTGGAACCTCTAGATGGAGGACAAGGCTGACAACTCAACCTGCAGAATATATTTCTCAGGTGGAAGAAAGAGCATGTTGATGGCTATTTATGAGCTGTGGACCAGTTAGTGGACCTCTACTGACTGGTTCTCACCAAACTGTCTTGGCCAGAAGTCAGGACCTCGAAGAACAAGCCTGGAGCAATGGACTGATTACAGACAGATTTCCAGAAAGTACCTACACAGATGCCATCTGGAAAACCAGCTCGAGTCATAAGCAAGATGGAGAGGGCATGAGTGAGTGTAGATGGACAGGAGTAGGTTGCATTAAACTGAAGGACAAGAAAGTGATGAAGCTCTGAGGTACCCTGGCCGGAGGAAGAGGAGACAGTGCCCTGCCTCTGAGCAACTGTGCAAAAGACCACCAGCAATAGGTGCAAGACTCTTGACATGGATTATGCTGTTTAAAATTATCCAGCACTACCCCAAACAAGAAGCGTGCAGTAAAAGAAAGATAGAGATGAGTGCTATCATGCCTCAAAGAGTTTGATACATCAAGGTTATAATACCTTCCACAGACAAGGTGCCTGTGCAAGTTGGGGTAGATAAGGATGAAATAAGTAACATCAATTGGCCACAGGGAACTGTTTCATACTTTAGAAATAAAGACGGGAACTTTGCCAACAAATCACTGACAACTTCTAACTTTTCTCCTCAAGAAAAGTTAAAAGTGAAACATGTATTACCAGGTAAATTTTCTTGTAATTAAAGAGCTTGTGTGAGCATACAAGGCAGCTCTGGACTATACTGCCAGGAACACAAATGCTTCTCCCTCACACCCCTTCAAGTAATTTTATAAAAAGTAAACAAATAAAACTTTTAAGACATCCAAGAGAACTTGAACTTCAGCTCTCAAACAACTTACCCACATGGGATCCAGTTCTTGATAATATATGCTGGGCACACACTTGTGAATATTGCAAAGTTTTGTCATTTCCTGAGGATAGGAGGTAAAAGGTAAAAATTACATGAAAATACCATAGGAGAAGTCCTCATAAAAATAAACAGGCTGCTCTGAATGTCCTCACTATCGATAGATAGGAGAGAAAGACTGATCAAAAATAAGTTCCAGACTGATCCTGCAAAAGGTCAGCTAGAGAGAATCTAAAGGTTATTGACAGGTTTGCCCAGGAGCATGAGGTGGCAAGCACAAAAGGGTGTGTGAGATCCCTTCCAGACCTCAGAGACCTACAAGTGAACCAGTTGCCTCTAAAGTGGCTCAATGAAAATCAACATGGAAATATTCTCTCTAGCTCCGAAGGACAAAGAAAACATTAAGCAGACCTTTCTATTCATGATGTTGAATAGGTATTACTTGAAATAAAATTCATCTTTATCAGTATAAAGGTAGAATTTTATATTAATCACAAGCAAATATCACCTTAGAGGATTTCAAAGTGATTGCCAACAAAGTAAAGACTCACAGAGTCTATACTCACATTAGGATAAAATTCCTGCCATTTTCTTCCAGCAGCTCTGTAAAAAAAGCTTTGCAACATAGCTACATCTCCTCAGCTGAGCCTGGGAAAGGAATCTACCCCTAAGGATGGGAAAAAAAGATGTTCAAAATTTCCTCAGCAGATCTAAGCTACTCTAACAATTGGGATGGAAATATGCTGTTGCCTGTTCCAAGGCAATTCTTTTTGCATAACAGCACTATGCAGAGCCCACAACACTGTCAAGAACAGGCTTCCAATGCAACTTGGGTTTTGTTCTATTCTTGCACTGACCATATTTTCCACATCATTTAAACAAATGGAAGAACAGCAGCTATCATGTGTCCACATTACATTGGCTTTCAGAAAGTCTTTGACCAGGCAAACAGAGACTTTCCATGGCAAACATTCTCCAACACCAGAGCAGTCACACTGGGTGACACTGAACGTCCATCTAGCCCTACATCCTGGCTGCAACAGCAGCCAACAAGAGGTGTTCAGGGAAAGAACACAGGTATGGAGCATGCATACAGTGGTCTTTTTTTTCCCCCCTCTAGGTGTACTTCCCTCATTCCCCCGTCTAGGTGTACTTCCCTCATTCCCCACCCCAAACATCTGTGATTTAAGGTCTTACTGAGCCAGGAAAGAATCATTGTATTTAATCACCTTCAGTGGATTTTCATTTTCCTTAATTACATACTCACTTTGTGAATCCTCGTAAAATTCTATCATCTACAACATCCCCTGGCAATGCAATTCACAGCTGAACTCAGTGGTGTGGAAAAAAATAACCTTCTTCACATTTTGAGCCAACCTCCTGCTAATTACACTTGATGATCTTTAGTTCTTGTACTGACAGAGAAAGGGTATGATCATTCCACATTCAACTCTTCCATTGCCTCTTATGATTTCATAGACCTCTCTTACTCCTCCCTCATTTCTGTCTTTCAGGATGAAGATTTGTGGTCTGCTAGAAATCTTTAGTTACCTAAATCTAGAGGAATCACCCAGACACCAAATGTGATTTCCATTCATGAGTTAAGACATGCTCAGTGCTACCACTGGGTAACAAAATCAAATGTTTCTCCTTCCCTGAGCTGGAACTAATACTGGAACTGGCCTTTTTCATGGCAACTACAGTTCCAGGTTTGGACAACATGGTCAGCATTCTGGGCTTATCTAACAACAATATCTCCTGAGTGCTAAACAGGACACAATAGCATACAGACAGCCTAGTTTGAACCAGCTAGGAGCAAACAAATCTTAAAATGATAGGTAAAAAAGTCAGTGTGTCCTTATACCATCTCCTAGAAACAGGAGCCTTGAGAATTTCTGATGCATTAACTTACCCAGGCAGGAGTTTTCCTAAATCTGGTGGCTTCCTGGCTTCATCCACAGTGAATAGCACTTTTTTTTTTTTTTTTCAGGATCAGTAGTAGAATTCCAGCATCCTCAGCACCAAGCTACAGCTCTTTAGCAACAGTGCACTAAGCATAGGTCAGAGTCTTAGGAGAGAGGTAAGTCCAGCCAACAGCAGTTAAATAGCTTTTATCATTAATGTCTGCAGCAGATGTTCAGAATAAAATGGCCAGACATAATGAAAACTGCTGAGATCTTACAGCACACAAGTCCACCGACAGCTGTACAAACAGCACAGGAGAGAAGAATTGTCTTGGGTATATCCTACAAAAGCTGGGCAACGAGGTCTCTAAACAAACTTTGTTATAGGCAAACCCCAAATGAAAACCCTGCAATATGAAAAACATCTACAGCAGTGATTTTATAAGGGAAGAGTTCAAGAAAATCAAAATCCATTACAGGGCTGTCAGGCACAGAGAATCTCTGCCTTCTGCAGCTGGCAGGTGAGATGCATGTCATGATGACCAAAGGTTGGACTGGAGCTTACCAGGAGCATCAGAACAAAACTGATCTCAAGTATCATGATCCCTGCAGCATGAGCAAGGCCCTTACACACTGCCTGATCTTTCTGGCTTGCTATAACCTCCTTGTTACAGCTTTTGGGCTTTGAGATGCCCCAGGCCTGTGTCCCATCTCATGACACTCGGCATCAGTGACAGTGTAATAAAATGAGTCTCAGCTGTTCATGCAGCTCACCAAAAAGCTTAATTTTATATTAAAAAATGCATTAAATATAATCTTAAAAAGTCACCTTTTTACCTTTGAATTGGTACATTGATATTACTTTTGCTTGTGTCTCATGGTATAGCATTACCTTCAGGAAAGCAAAGGGAGCCAAGTTGTAAAACATGTTCTATTTCAGGCTTATGTAACTTCACAAGCTAACATTGCTAGACAACTTCATGTAATAGTTTACAGACTTGCAAGCTTTTTAATAGCAATCCAAAATTATTGTCTCCTAATATCGCCTGACTTTGGAGGAGCCTTGCCGGTTTCCATGAGCCAGGAAATCTGTTCATTGGGTTCATTCACAGAACATTTTGAGCATCTCTGACAAAACATTGGCTTAAGCAAGAGAGGAATAAGTTACTCTGAAATAATTTCAAAAGTAAGTGTATAGACAGGAGCAAGCAAAATTCCAGGGTAATTTCATTTTCTTGGGGATGCACAGGCACCAAAATGTCCACAACATGACATTTCAGCATCCTCATGCCCCTGACACAAAGCAAAACAGAAGGTCTCATTTCTCTGCAAACGGTCCCAGCGCTGATTGAGGAACACTCAGTACCACTGGTCTGCTGCAGTGGCCTGAACAGCACATAAATCAAACTGGCTCCAGCACAAAAAATAAGTTGTTGAGTTGTTGTTTTGTTTTTTCCCTGAAGGACAAGACCTTCCTTTAAAATAAGCACACAGAGCACTTGATGTGGGGCTTCTTCCTAGGAGCAGAGAAGAGACTCTATAGCAAAAGCTGCTTGAAGGCAGACCTCAAAGCCCAGCTGTGGAAGTTTGGGGCCTCCTTACACGGTCTGACACGAAGGACCCAGCAGATCCACAAGAGAGGCAGCAAAGGCACTCTTCATGGTAGCTGTCTCTCCACTCAAGCACATCTACAGCAACCTGTCAATCAGGGGATGCAGCTCAGGCCTCACCAGCTCCAAAGTTCTCAGAAAACCAGCTAATTAAACAATAAAAGCATGCTTCCAGTGGTCTTGACTAACAACTCCAGGTTACCACAGGGAAGATGTTTCCCACACCAGAGAGGGTCCGGCTGGAGCACTGCATCAGCACAACAATGTGCAGACCACATCCCAGTTCAAGTTAGAAACACTTTCTCACCCCAAAGCTCTCTGCTCTAGCTACCCTCTCACACAGGAGTTTTTAGCAGCTTTGTGCACTCACACACACCCACACTCAGCTTCAGCTGTCCTTCCCTCCAGCTTCCCCTGCCCTTCCAGAGGGTCAGAGGAGTATCACTCACCAGGGAACAGGCAGCATCCATCTCACCTCACCCTAACACTATCCCAAAGCACAAATGCAGGGCCTCCTAGATGTCTCTTGGTTAGTCTGTTTTAGCAATACTGTACACAACTGTGGAGAACACATCAGCCCCACCACCAGCCATAATTAAGGAGTTTTGTTAGCTCACATGCTTCACCTGGAAATCATCAGCTGATCAGCAGTATTTACTTATCATTAACATCAGTTTTAAAAAAAATAACCCTAAGGAGCTCTCAGTGACACAAAGAATGTTGTGAAGGGATTTTACCTGGTCTGTATAATTTCTCACCTTCTAAAAATAATCTGGCTTTAATGGCTCCTCTTCAGTGGGGCCCTTTGCTGCTTGCTGTGGGTTACACTGCGGTGTTTTACAGATGCCTCATGCAAAGAGAGAAATTATTTCTTGCTGGGATGAAATGAGGTGTGAAGTCCCTCAGCACTGCTGTTTCACAGGTTACCTGCACAGCAGAAGTCCCTGCCAGCCCATCCCATCTGCAGCCCATCTCCATTCCCAAGGTGTGACACCTTGCTCACCCCCTTTCTCAGCCGCAGCAGGGCTTTGGGCACAGCCACATTGCCCATGGCCTCTTCCCTACCCTGTGCGAGTGAAAAAAATCACCAGAGAGTCGAGTTTCCTTTTGTTCTCCTCCCTCTTCATCACTTTGAGTCACCAAGCAGAGGGTGCATGGTGCCTCCAAGTGCTGCAGTGACACACCATGGCCTGGCACCAAAGCTGGGAGCACTGAGGAGTGCTCATGAGTGGTGGCAGGAAGCACCACGATGTACATGAGTCACGATTTTTTTCCTTGCATTACTATGTGACCTTCACAAAAGAAACATAAAACATGCTCTCCATCTCTTCTTTTCAAGCCCACATTTTTCTGAAGGACACCCAACCCACACAAATCCAGTCCACAGGCAGCATCCAGAGGCTGCCCCTCACTTCGCTCGCTGCTGCCCACGCTGATGCTGTTGGACCCTTGCTCCTGTTCTGCGCACGCAACCGCTCCTCAGCGGGGCAATGGCTGAGGACCAGAGACAGGAGCACCTCGCAGACATCTCTGCTGAGGAGTCAAGCTCTGGAGGATTTGAAACCCATGCAAAGCTGCAAAGGGAGTCTGACCTCCCTGCATTTACAAAGCTCATCTGGATACCCTCAAGCAACTTTCACAAAACCTTGCTTGCCTCAGACTTTCTTTAGAGACTAGATAAAGCAAGAAAAAAGTTTGTGTGGTAGCTGCTTTTGCCTTTTGATGGCTTGTTTCTCCAGCACAGACAGAAAATATAAAGGGAGCTCTATGGGGAAGAGATTTGCACTGAAGAATATTTCTGAGTCACTGATCAGTGAAGGAAATAAAGGGCCTTAGAGCTTCTTGCTCAGTTAAAGAAAAAAAAAAAAGAAAAAGGATCATTGATTTTATTGGGAATCCCTTAGGCAAAGTAGTTACCTAAAGTACAATATATTTTTATTGTGCCACTGGGAACTAGATGCAAACATTTGTAAATCTTCCTTTGAGGAGGTTATCATTCAGTCATTTTAAATAGCTTTGTGTGATACAAAACCAGACACCTCTTGCATTTAGAAGGTCCTTTTTTAGCAGTTGTGTTAATTTATCAAGCAAGGATGGAACCTGCAGAGGCTGTGGAGACCACAAAGGGCTGGTGTGCGATCTGTTCGGTACTGTTTAGCTGCACTGAATTAAAATCAGTGTCACTAAAGCAGTACAACTCACTTTTCAGGCCACACTAATTAGAAGGTGTCTTTTGAAATAATTTTCTCCCGTACATTGAAGGAAACCTTCTCTGTCTCTTCCAGTACAGGAATTAGGGGCAGAAAGAGAAACCTGCTTCAAAGTGAAGCCCAGGTTCAAAACAAGGAAAAGAAAGTGGTTCTTCAGAGAGCTGGTGACCATGTGGGACTCCTTGCTGCATGATGCTAAAAGTTTGCGTGGATTCAAGAGGAAGCTGGAGAAGTCCCTGGAAAAGGAACCTGCTGAATGTTGCTACATGCAATCTGCAAACCGTGCTTAGCCCAGGAAGCCCCTGAGCCAAAAATGGTTGGAGGCTGGAGGAATATCTGATGTATCTGTTTTCTTCTTGCTTTTCTCTGTGCACCTGTTTATGCTGGCTTTCAGAGACAGGGTTCTGGGCTAGATGGACCTATGGCCAGATCCAGTATTGCCAGATTTGTTCTCTTTTAAAACAAGCCACACTGATCCAAATCATCTTTACACCAGTATGACAGTGTCTGTTCATTGGGACCAAAATAAATTACGTGGGACCAGTGTAAAGGAAGGGCTGAAGGATGCAGGAATCTAAAACAAGAAGTGAGAAGAGAAGCCAGCTCCCAGGAGCAGCCAAGCCACAGAAAGCGAAGTTTTTTCTGGATGATCCCCTGGCCCTTCCCTTTCCTCCCTGGGCCACAGTGAGGACAGCTGCATCTTGTTAGCTCCTGAACCAGGATGATCACAGTCCCCTCACTAGCTCTAGAATACTCATGTGTAGGGACATAAAAATATAGATAGGAAAGGAGCAATTCCTTGTTGGGCTGTGGGCCCGCCGTTCCTCCTCCTCACAGGCAGCTTTGTTTGTTTGCACAGTGCACTTTGCCTGTGTTTCTCTTGGAGTACCAGCCCTGGGTGGAGGAGCCGAGGGGGTAGAGATGTGTAGAGTCCAACCATTCAGCTAATCTTCAGCCATAAACATAGGCAAAATAAATTCTCAGGCTGCTTTTTTTTTTCCTCTATATTTTGAAAATGGTAACAAGAAGTAGTTTTCACTTCTTATGTCCCCTGTGTTGCCCCTTCTTCCTAAACTCTGAGCTCTCCCCTCCTGGGCACTCCAAGGTAGCAGTGCACGTACCCCATTTGGAGGCACAAAAGGGAGCACTGCTATGAGGTGGTCTGTCCTCCCCAGGGAGGATCAGCAGGAGCAGCAGAGCCCCTGGACAATTCCTGTGGGCTTGGAAGGGCTCAGGAGCAGGAGTTACTGGGGCTACTGGCCATGCTGGGCAGCAGCACAATACTCCCTGCATGGGCACATTGGAACCAATTTGCTCAGTTCTCAGACTTTCTCAGTTCTAAAGACCTTTCAGAAAATCCAAAGAACAACAGCCATTGAATGCAAACCAGTGCCTGGACACAGGCAAATACTGCTGGACTGAAGAGCGTAGCAGAGGAAGCCAGCAAATGTGTACTCTGGTGTCAGAGTAGTGCAGGTCTGTCCCTGCGCCACAGTGAGTCTCACCAAGGCCACCAAGAATGATTGAAGCATGAAATTCAGTCGGCAATAGGCAGTCAGTCACAAGAAAGCGACTTCCTGGGGGCTGTTGACATTATTATTCTAGATCAAGAAGCAAATCCTATGTGTTAGTTACTTAGTAGATGAAGTTACCATGCCAACTCATATGCTACCTTTTTTTTTTTGTTATTATTATTGCAAGAGTAGGTGGTGCTCCCTTGAGATTTCACAAAAGGGGAGGAAAAATGTCAAAGTGCCAAGAATATAATGGAATTTCTAGTCTCAACCCTCTCCCCCATAGATCTGTTTTTTAGCATACGTCCTTCTCCTTCTCATGGCAGCAACGAGCCTAAGCCAAGAAACTCTCTGAATGGTAATTTAGTGGCCAGCCCACGATATTGTGGTGCTACACTTCAGTAATCCGCAGCTCTCTGCCTCTGCTTTGCACAATTTTCAGGGAACTAATGCAAGGAGCTGGTGCCAAATGATTGCACAGCCTTCCCCCAACCTTTCCTTGACTTCTCTGCACTTCTTTGTTTACTGTTTCTCTCCTGTCTTCCCATCTGTCTTCTTTTCCTCTGTTGGAAAAATTTTTCTTTCTGCCAGTTACTTCCATTATTTTTTTCTCTGTTGTCTTGTTTTCCTCTGCAAAACATATTATATTTTTGTCTCTTCTCCAACTTGGTGTTGCCCCTTCTGTTCTCCATCATCTCTAAGGCCTCCTTGCAGAGCATGGACCCCACAGGGGAGGAGATGTGGGTGCCACCAGTGCGATGCTGGGAATTAGCTGTCCTTACCAGTAACATTGTCAAGCAGGCACCAGTTCAGCATGAACACAAAAAAGCCTTCGCCTGCCAGAGCTGCTGTGCCCAACATTGCCGGTGGCAGAGCCGAAAGCCTGCCTAAATTTGGTGCACTTTGCTTTCTGCTTTGGCACTAAAAGCCAACCAGCTCCAAGAAGCGCAGGTGCTGGAGCCTCTCCTTGGGGAAATCCAGTGATACAGGATGCATGAAAAGAGAGGGCTGCAGGTCAGGATGCGACCACCAGCCTCCTACGCCTCTTGGGGAACCTGCCTAGGGTTGGTTTGTTGAGGAACAACAAGACTTTTGAGAGTCTATGGAAAAGAAGGTGCATTCAGTTAAACTCAGCCTCTCCTGGCACTGCCTCCTGGCACAGCCAGCAGCCCCTGGCACAGCGCTTGGCTGGATCAGCGTGGGAGCCTCTCGTGCCCATACACTGGCGGTTGGTTGTGTCAACATTGATGTTTGTTTGGAAGAGATGCAGTGGTGACTGGTGCAGATGCCTGGCAAAGGCTGTGCAGCTTCAGGGGGCAGGTGGGGAGGGCAGAGGTCCCTGAGCTGCTCACCAAAGCAGGGCGAGGGGATTTGAGCGCTTGTTGTTCCTGCAGCAGGCATGGGCAGGAGGACACCAGCCAGCACTTTCGGATCTTATCATAGAACAGTATAAATTGGAAGGGACCTTAAAGATCATCTAATTCCAACCCCCCTGCCATGGGCAGGGACACCTTCCACTGGACCAGTTTACTCAAAGCCTCATCCAGCCTGGCCTTGAACACTTCCAGGGAGGGGGCATCCACAGCTTCTCTGGGCAACCTGTTCCGGTGTCTCACCACTCTCATAAAGAATTTCTTCCTAAGTAAAGAATTTCTTCCTAAATTATCTTGATCCAGATCTTACATCCCTTGCTGTATGAAGACACTTATATCCAGGGTTTACCTTCACTGCCTAAGAGCCAGCTCCTCCTAAGAAGGAAAAGCACAGATACTTGCACTTGTTTCACACTATTTTCTTTAAGACCTCCATGTGAACCAAAAAAATTGGGCACAGACCTTTGTATCAAGTAAAGGTTCCGTCACAACCTGCCTTGCATCACTTTACTCTGCTTATCTGCTCACAGCCCTGGTCCATTAAGTTCAAGGATGTGATATGGGTCATGACTCAGCAGTTGGCTGCAGCCAGCACCAAATAGGATACATTAATTTGTCCTGGTCAACATCCAAGGCCAAGTCGTGCTTTTTATCTTAGTTTACAATCTTGGCTGTTGACCATTGTATTCAAACACAGTCAAGTGCATTGAAGACAGGCCATCCAGAGGTGCTCCTTGGTTTTTCACAAACAATACAGCAGGTAAATATGAATAATTAGTGTAGTTCTAATATTATGCAATGTATATTGGTGCTTGGCTTTTTGTGATCAGGTTTCACACATCTATTTGATTTTTCCTGTTACCACTGGGCCCCATTAACACATGAAAACCTGACTTAGTGATGCATAACAGGACTTCCCAAAAGTGCTCAGTGGCTGCAGGCTCTGCTCCCACCGAGACTGATGAATGTGAGATAAATCCACACCAACTACACATCACCTGCTTCCCCCAGATATAAGAAATACTTTAGAAGTATCAAGCTCAAGCAGAAGCAATCCTTAGACTTTAGAGAGGTTGCTCATGGGAATGAGGACTATCCCCACATATCAGTGCAGCTGAAGGGATGGAGAGATTGGAGGCTTCAATTCAAGAAATTACACCAGTGCAATTACTGGTTTGCACATAATGACCTGAATCATGGCTTGTGGGGGGTTATTTTCATCTCGGTGCAGTGCCATAGCACAGTGGGTTGCACAACGTGGTGCAGTGTGTAGTAAATCTGAAACCGAACTGCACTTGCACTAACTCGGAGCCCACAATCACAGCTTGAGCAGAGGGTGAATTGCATTGCAGAATAGGGTGTTGAAAAAAAGAACAAAAGCCCAGAGAAGTTTAATAGGGCAAATTGAAAAGGCTTGTTGGTTATATTCTTTCAAACTGATAAAAGTCAATAATATATTAGAAAGAAGTGTTTAATAGGTCAAAGAAGAAGAGATGACGGACATTCCTCTGCGATGTGGTACAAAGATAATCACCATGAGGCCAAATATTTTTTCAGTGTCAGTTTAGCACATGAAGCCAGAGAGAAAATTAATATGCGGCAGACAAAATGTGCAATAGCCACAGAAGCAATACAAATTTGGCTTCATTGTTTATCCTTTGATTTTTTAGCAGGCTGGGGAAGACATTTGTGTTTGGATTTAAAATATGATTTATCAGTCCCATTGCTATTTTGCAGTCATAGAGAGGGAGGATTTATATACCTTTCCCCCTCAGTGTCATCTCCTTCATCCTCATTCTCCCCTTCCAAGAAAAGATGTCTCAAAGGACTGATTACAAAACAAAGAATGCATAAAACTGGAGGAATGCCCTTGGAGTTCTGTTAATTTGAACACATCTATGCTGGCTCTTCTGAGGAATTGCTAGAAATGGCACAAAATCCAAATTCCTGCATAAGAGAAGAATGCAGCCTGACCCAGACCAGAGCTGCATGTTCCCAGCACCTATAGGCTCCTGCAGATACCTAAATGCTGCAGAAGGGTAAACCAAGGAATTCAGAGTGGGAATATCATCTCTGTCTGTGCAGGTAAACATGGGGTATTTTGAGAGAGCAGCAACCTGCAACAAGTTGATCCTCACCACCTGGCAGCTCTTCACAGGCTGGGGCTGGGTTCTCCAAATAGCTTCAGCCGGAGAAAACCAGTAGCATTTTAGGACTGGGTTTGGTGAAGTTGCCAGCACAGTTTGGGACAGTAGTTAGGGTGCTCAGCCAAGCTGTGGAGCCCCAAAACCTCTTCTAGGGCTGAGCTTCCACCTGCCAGGCACTGCCCCAGGAGAAAGGTGCCAGCATCCCTTTTGGAGCCTGTTCCACATTGCACCAGTGACAGAGCAATCCCTGGAGCAAGGCTGGGCAGCCACCTCTGGCTGGGCAAACTTCTATGTATCTGTGAGGCTCTGGCTTGCCAAGGTATGCTTGCATGACAGGGAACACCAAGCATCACCTGCCACCTCCTGCCATCCACTTCTACCAACAGATAGCTGAAAGCAAAATGGGGAGAGGGGCAGGAACGATGAAGCAAGGCTTCATGTGAAATAATTAAAAACAAAAAACCCCCTGAAAATTTTCAAATTTGTTTGAGTCATGAATGGATTTCTCTCCTCACATATTGCTTGGTGTGGCTGCTGGCCTGCGAAACCAGGCAAGAAGAATGCCCCATAGTATGGCACCAGCCTGCCATTGGTGCTGTGGCTCCCTATGAGACTGCCCAACTCCAGGGCATCCATCTGCATGGCCATGGCAGAGCTCTGCGGTGCTGCTTGGTGCGTGGGATGCAGGTTGGAAGCAGCCAGGGGCAGAGGAGGGAACTGCTGCTTCCCTGCGTGGAGAAGGGAAAAAGTCTCCCTCTGGGAAGAGATGGTGCTGACAGCCACCAGGAGCCAGTGCCTCGCGTGGGGCTCCATAGAAACAGGCAGAAAGCTCAGCTCACTCCCATCTGCTGTCTTCAAAATTGTTTTTTTTTTTTTCTCTTATTTCTTTCCTTCAGTGGCCCTGGGAAGCCTATCCGGCACCAGCAGCATCAAGAAGTGGTGAGAGTCCCATGCTCCCAAGTGGAGACCCTGTCCCTGGAGCTGATGTGAGTGCTGTGCCCACGGTGACGTGCTCAGCACGGGCACGGCTGCAAACCAAGGGGTTAGCTGCAGGACATGGCTCACAGATGGAGGGAGCAATGCTCCCCAGAGAGCCCAGCTCCGTGGTGGCACAGCTGAAGCAGGCTGCATAGGCACAGCACTGAGAGCTCCATCCATCTTCCAGCTTATGCCAGGCTTTCCAGCACATCTTCAGCTCTACAGAGAAGAGTTTGGCTCTGTCCTAACGGGGATATGAACCCAAGTGTTCTGCATACCACGACTCTGCTGTGGCTTGTAGGGCATATCATGTCCTCAAAACTGTGTCAACAGCATTAGGTCAAATTAAACCACATCCAATGGCAAAAAAAGAAAGGTTGGTAAGGTCTACCCAGCTAGGAGGTACTGCAGACTGACGTGGGTGGCTCAGCCTCAGCCGCACCACGGCGTGCTTGGTGCTACACAAACTACACAGGCATCGCTTGGAGTTTTCTGTGGGCTCAGGGATGGAGTTGCTGCTGTGCTGCCATGACATTCGGCCCCATCTTGGCAGCGAGGGGGACAGAGCGGTCCAAGCCAGGCTGCTGGGCTTTGCTCTTGGCATTCATGTGAGGACCAGGACAGTGGTGTGGTAGGGTCTGGGCTGGCAGGACACAGGGAGCCTGGGGAACATGGCCCTCTGAGATCTCTACCTTATCGTCTCCTGCCTCTGCAAGTGCTGGATTTCATTCCCTTCCAGTAGGGCAGAGAGAAAAGCTGGGTCTTTAGTCTGTTACCATGATTTACTTCCAGTCCTACAAGATCTGCTGGGCATAGACAGACTGACTTTCAGACCCAGAAGTAGAAAATTTCTCATCCGCTTGATTCAAAGAGTAAAATAAAAATAATTTGGGGCTTTAATCCTCCTGGCTCTGCCAGCGCTAGAGCATTGCAGAAGGAAGGAAGCAGAGAGAAACACTACAGGAGGGTGAAATGTACATTGCAAGAGCGCATATGAAGGAAGATGTGATGGCCTGTGGTCCTCAGGTGTCCCATACATTCATGCAAGCACAGGCAGACAGGTTAAAATTACAGCATGCATTAGGGTGGTAAGTAAACACTCAGTAAATCTGAAGCCTTTGTTTCGCAAGTTGGAAGAAAGTCAGTTTTGTCTCCCCAGGTCCAATGCTGGAGCGGATTTTTGGTGCTAGAGCAGGTGGAGGCAATTAAGCAGATCTTTAACTTCTACTTTTGACTCCAATGCTGTGAGGCTTTTGCAAGAGCATCTCGGGAGCCCGGGACACGCAAGGACCCCAATGGCGGCTCTGACCCCCCGTCAGCACAATCTCAGTGGCAGAGGGGAGCGCACCACCCCAGACAAATTACAGCTCCCGCTAACACACGCAGAGTCAGCCCCAGCCCTGCAGAATTACATCTGCTCCACTTGGCTGCTTTATTTTTTTACCCTGGGTAAAGGTGAGATATAGGCTTTCTTAAGGGGCCAAATGGCACATGCACCTGTCAGGGGTGTGCAGCGGGGCCTGATTTTGTGTGACAGCCCCGAAATACCTGTGGTGTGTGTCAGCAGGGGACATCGCTGCTGCTGCACCACGCCAGCTCCCGGTGCCAGTGCAGCCCTGACTCGCTGGAGGAAGGCAGGGATGAGGATGTGGGAACAGGGGATGGCCGAGTGGTTTGCAGAGTGTTTGTCAATGGAGTGATGCTGGAGGAATCGGGCTGCTGCTGCCCAGTGGGAGGAGATGCGTAGGAGCCTGTGAGTGAAGGGTGGCTGTGGAGAGTGGCCACAGAGAGTGGCCAGGGAGAGCAATGCAAGTGGCCACGCTCCCCCTAAACAGCTGACCTCTGTTTTGCAGCAGGGTGGCCCATGGCCCCAAAAGTGGGTCCCCATGGGGGTACCTGTACAAGAATGGGCTTCGCTTGTGCCCCTGCAACTGGGGCTTGGTGGGGCCGTGGCAGCCAGCTGGCCCTGCCAGCCTCTCCAGCAGGCACACATGCTGCCATACGTTGCTTTTGCACCCATTTTTGCAAAGGAGGGGCAAAATCTGCCAGCACATGCGAGCAAGTCATTGTGTCCCTGTCACCGCTTTAAATCAAGTTAAACTCTACAAAAAAAGTAAACGGCGTTTTTACAGCAGCACCTGTTATGCTACTGCAATTAGGGCTCCATTACAGCCCCCCACACTAAAAGGTTTCAAAACATGGCTATATAAATCCCCTCAGACTGAAAAAGAAAAAAATTGCCTGTGAACTGGTCCATTTTGAAAGGGCTACAGACAAACAGGACTGACAGAGGGCTCTAGG
The DNA here is from genome assembly GCF_000700745.2 of Antrostomus carolinensis. Taxonomy (NCBI): domain Eukaryota; kingdom Metazoa; phylum Chordata; class Aves; order Caprimulgiformes; family Caprimulgidae; genus Antrostomus; species Antrostomus carolinensis. The sequence goes on along the minus strand of NW_010314613.1, from coordinate 2,168 downwards.
GGCTGAGTGCTTTGAGGATACTCAAATTATACCTCCAAACCACTCGACTCACATGGGGTGTGAGCAAGAGCCATTCCTACCCACCTCCTCAGCAGCTGCCCAAGCTCCCACTGCTCCCAGGGGGTTCTGGCACCATTTTCTACTGGTCTCCACTTTTCCATAGGGATTATACAAGTAATAAAATAAAGGACAAACTCCTAGGACTGGTTTACAATAGTGTCATTAAATGGACTCCAGTCAGCCAGAAGAGGTGCCTGGTGTTTTTAAGCAGCAGCAAAGGTTTGCAAATACTCTAATAAATGGTTAGGAGTGACTGCCTTCAGTGGCTTAATAACCAGCTACAGCTTAACCAGTTTGCTCTGAACAAAGCAACACCATGATTTCCATACTGGCCAGATGCAGACGTACCAGAAAGGTCTGAACACCCCACCATCGCCACAAAGAAATGGTGTCCAACTCACTACAAATGATGGGAAAGACTGTGAGGGGCAGATTGATGGATTGCACGTTAAATAGTTTGGGGTAAATCAACCAAAGAGAGTGACCGGGCTCTGACGCTGGCCCTGAGCATGGCTCGGTTATAAAATCTTCAGCTGCCTCACATGGACAATGCCCCTCTGCTATCGCGACCACCCGCCCTTGCAGCGGTGGCTCGTTAAACGAATTACTTCCACACTGATGAGCCCCTGCAGGCTTTCAATGGCACAATAGATTAGAGCAGTTTCAGCAGATTTATGGATTTAGGGTTTATGGAGTCATTGATATGTGAATTAAGCACTGACTGACTGAGACTAACTCTTCAAAAGGAGTCATTATAATTTCTATAGAAATAGAATGATTCCTGTGACAACATCTTCAATGAACCTTCAAAAACACTTATTAAAAAAAAGAAACTAACTAAAGCGCTATTTCTCAGTTTTTCCCAACCACCAAAGGTAAGGAAAATTCATCTTCCAGAGGTCAGACATTCTGGGTTCATTTGGGGAGATGTTCAGTAAAAGCTGCTTCCCCATTCCCTGGGTCAATGCAAAGGTGTGATACACGCGCACTCTGGCACTGGGAGAAAGCCATGGACTTTATACAGGTATGAACCAGCCGGCACCTTTCCCCACTCCATCAGACCAAGCCTGGTATTACGCTGGAGAAAGTTCAGCCAGGAAGAGC
>NW_010314613.1:632-935 GCF_000700745.2 Antrostomus carolinensis | reverse complement strand
GTTGTCCAAAAAGCAGATTCGTGTCCAGCGTGCAATTAACCAATCTCACAGCAGGAGATACATTGTGTTTATTCTGCGCAGGGTGCTCAGTGCATTTTCCACAAATCAAGCACACCTATAGCAAGCTTTATTACTTCTTTTATATACATTTTACAACTTCATTATCATATTAATACTTCCTACCTATTCTGGATTGCTTAGTAATTTATATGTTAGTTACATCATCAGGAGAGCAGACTTCAGGGATCTGCTTGGTCAGGTACCATGGGATGAATTCCTGGAAGGAAGAGGGGTGCAGGATAG
>NW_010314613.1:0-298 GCF_000700745.2 Antrostomus carolinensis | reverse complement strand
TGAGCAACCTGATCTAGTGGAGGGTGTCCCTGCTGAAGGCGGGGGGATTGGAACTAGATGATCTTTGAGGTCCCTTCCAATCCTAACCATTCTATGTTTCTATGAAAGTAGAAGAAGGGTCCAGGAGAATGCACAGCCACTCACTGTAGGAGAAGACCAGGTTCAGGAGCACCTAAGGAACCTGAAGGTGCACAAGTCCATGGGACCCGATGTGATGCATCTGTGGGTCCTGAGGGAACTGGCAGATGAAATTGAAAAGATGACATGGCATATTTGAGAAGTCCTGGCAGTCTGGTGA
>NW_010314612.1:0-4219 GCF_000700745.2 Antrostomus carolinensis | reverse complement strand
ATTTTTGGTCTCCTTCCACAAGCTCCTAATCCTGAGCACCACAGCTCCAAATCCTGAGCATTCCCCAGTCAGAGCAGGCCCCTATGCCAGCAAGAGCTAAACTGGAGAACCCAGGAGTAGGGGCTCCTCAACTTCCCTCTCACATCCCCTCAGGCTACAGCAACACAACAGTTCTCCCAGTGCTATCTGCTGCTTAGGAGAGCAGCTTCAGGTGTGGCACCAAGCGTGGGGGGACCAGGGCAGGTTTCTGACAGGGATGCAGGTGCACTTGAGTCAGGCTTGCAAGCTGTTCTTCATTGCTTAAAGGGTTAAATTCATCTTTAAAGAATTCTTAGCAAAAGCAAACAATCTGAGGGAAGCTCAGGAAAAGCAGCAGGATAGGTTTCAAAGGTAAACAGCATGAGAACAGACTTTTGACGAATCTGGTAACATGTGGATTACAAATTAGTCAGGCACCTTGCTGCATTGCTGATTAAACCCTTGGGAGTGTTCTCCTCCCACAGCTGTCTATGCTCAGCAAAGACACCAGCTCCATCTCCTCCTATGTGGATAATAGAGAGACACGGACAAATGGTACCTCCTGGGTCCTGCACCAAATACTGATCAGACCTGAAGGAAGTGGAGGTCCCTTGGAAGTCAAAGCTTCTCTAGGGCTAGACAGGAGTGGAACCAGGTGTTCAGTAAATGGCTATTTTGGGCTTCCACACCTAAACTGGGGGGAAGTTGGGAGCATGGGTGTGAGTCTTTCACTTTATCTCTTAGTCTGAAATGAGAGTCTCATTACTGCATAGGCAAAAGGTATATGTTGGTGTATCAGGCTTTCCACAAGGAAAAGAAATAAAGCACAATGTCAGAAATGGGAATAAGAACCTTCTGCTGAGGCAGCTGGAATGCTGCCCAAGCTGAGGGTTACCCCTGCACCAGCCCTGGGTGGGCACACTGAGAGCAGGGGATCCTTTTGGGGAAGTTCTAAAAAAGAGGTGGAGCTGCCACTTGCTTATTTGCACATCTGAGTGACCTGGTTGTTAAATCCTGTGAGATGAGGGATGCTGAAGTGCAGAGTTGTTGTTTCTGCAGCCAGTGTAGATGTGCTAGGTGAGCAGGTGGGGTCTGGGGATTTTCAAGTTTCCTGTCAATGCTCTGAAGTAAATCTGTTTACAGTTATGGAGTATGAATTGCATCAGTTATAGTATTATGCATAGAGAGATTTGTGTATGCACTGGAACATCATACTGCCCTATATAAGAGGATGAGCCTAGTCTACGGGGGTTTTTTTTGTGTGTGTGTTTTAAAGCAAATTGAGCTGAATGAAAGATGTAAAAAGAGGAAGAGTAGGAGAAAATCTTCCTCTCTGGGGGCCAGTGTGCTGGTTTTGAGCAATCTTGGAAAAGTACTCATGGCCAGCTTCTGACCAGGGGTACAGCGAGGGGTCCTATCACAGCCTGATAAAGTAAGGTGTTATCACTAGCTTACAGGCTGTGTCTGCATAAAGATTAAAAGCAGACTGAGAATCTTTTTAATTTCTTTCTGACTGGCCCCAAGATGAACAAATACAGAGAGTTTTAACAGAAAAAAAACTGTATCTCAGGAAAATAACTTTGGCCAGAAGCTAGCGGAGGGAAAGGAGGGGCAATGGAGGAGGAGATGAGATTCTCTGTATAGCTGTGGATTCAGGCTGACAGAAGGCCCAGGAAAACTTGGGGAAAAGCCAAGGAATGAGGCATCAGATGAAGCCTGGAGCACTCTGAGATGGAGGGAGCTGCTGACAAAGTGAAACACCATTCTTCGTGCTGTAACTCTGACTTTTTTCAGAGCTAGTCCTCTTCATATACCTACCTTAAGAATGTGTCTTTTTGTTGATGATCTGGTAATAGCAGCATCAACACTCTGAAAAAAGCAGCTGCATCACGAGTGGCACAGGGGAGGGTGTTAGAATTTGTCTGTCCCTCTGTGGAGGTTTGACCCCCAGTGGGACCATGTGGTCCTGCATTCACTCCCCCCACCTGGTGAGATGGGATGGGAGACACAACAAAGGGGACACAGGCTTAGGATGAAGGACAGGGATGGCTTCCTCACCAGTTATGGTCATGGGCAAAACAGACTCAAACTTGGGCAAGAAAAATCAATTTAATTCATTGTCATTCACCTACCTAGACATAACAACAACATCTGACAACACCTTCCCCCACCCCTCCCTTCTTCCCGGGCTCCAATCACTTTGCTCCTGGTTTCTCTACCTTCCCCCCCCGCAGTGGTACAGGGGGCAGGGAATGGGGGTTACAGTGAATTAATCTCTGCTGCTCTTCCCGCATGAAAGTCCAGGAACAAGATGTTCCAAACTCCCATGGAGTCCTGGACCTCTTTGGGCTCAGCTCCCAGCTCCAGCATGGGAACATCCACGGCTGCAGACTCACCCCCCACTCTGGGGGTCCACCTCCACTCTGGCAAGGAGTGACTCTCAGGGTCCCAGGTCACACTTGCCCTCAGGCTCAGCTTCTCTGCTCCAGCGTGGAGTCCTCCATGGCCTACACATGGGTCTCTGCTCCACCGTTGCATCTCCATGGGCTGCAGGGAACTTCCTTTGTCTTCTACTCCATGTGGTTGAACTCGGTGTCTCAAAGTTCTCTGTCCTTTCTCTCCTCCTCCTTCCTCGAGCAACAAAGCTCTCTGTCTGTCTGTCTGTCTGTCCTTTGTTTAGGCCAGTGGTTGTCTTTTGTTTAGGTCGACAGCCTTTCCTCCAGATTGTCTCCACCTTCTTCATTTCAGGACAGTCCTTCCCCTCACAAATACAGATTCGCAGAGGCATTTCTGTAGTGCTCACTGGCCCAGCCTGGGCTGGGGGGTCTCCACCTTGGAGCCAGGGGAGCTTTTCCCTCTCACAAGGTGGCCCTTCCCCCACTACCAAACCCCCCCTCCCCCACACAAACCCAACACACCCTCCTTCACTAAAAATGCCAGAAACAAAAATATTCTGAAGACTATAGCTCTGTGTGAAAGACCTCACGGTTCTTGGGAGAAACTGGGTGTGTTGTGTTGTGTGAAAGAGATAAGTAAGATGTTTTAATTGCATACAGCAGTTCAAGGGGTACTGAATCTCCAAGTGATGCTCCTGGTGCGTGACTAGAACTGGCATATATAAATGATGGGGAAGTGGTATCAGCAGGTTTTGCTGGTTTATTGTTTACTCCTTTGTGTGTCTATGGGACCTTTTGTCAAGCTCACAACTTGGAAGAAGCCAGTTTGGTCTGTTGGTGGTAACAGCGGTGTTGCTGAGATACAGCACATGACAGCATCGTGTGGGTTTTGTGAACACCCACTTGGGTGTCTTTAGGGGCAGTTTCCTTTGGCTCACAAATGTCTGACCTGTATGGCGGATGATGGCTTCTGTCAAGATCTCGAAACCATGTCCACCAGTTTTTGTGGCACTTCAGGATGCTGTTAACATCAGTCTGCATGGATAATCAAGACGTTACTTCCCTGTCTTCAGTGTAGACGTGTCCTTAAATTCACTGTCCGTATTTCCAGATGGTGCAATTCAGTAGCAGGGCTATACTGTCTTACGTGGTGATAGGACAACAGGCTTCTCTGGGTATGACTTGTGTGCTTTTGCGTTTCAGTTACACAACATATAACTCAAGGCTGACACCCGGTGGCCAAGAAGGTTTTTTTACTCCTTGGATTGCTCTAATTTTTCAATGGTTTATTGACTCTTGTCTCTTGTTTTTGTCTGTCTTTACCCTGCTTTGATTTTGCATCTGCTGCAACATGTAAGGCTGTACTGCTTTATTTTTCTTGTGATTAAAGTTTGTTCAACTAGATTTTTTAAGAAGGGCTGCTAACTTTCTGCATTCTTCCTAAAGAGGAGTATTAGGCTAAGTATACAGATGAAAATTTATTATTCGTAATGTATTAAATGCAATAAGAGAAAATATGGTGCTGGGAATAATTCTGCTGTAATGTAAGAAGGCCATGCAGTTGCTTTTCAAGTTTTGTTTTTTAATTTCTGCCTAAACCTGCCTAGGAGCAGGAGGAGCGTATGGAGTGTACTACCAGCTGGGGTGTATGTAGCTCCACCTGCAGATGCATAAAGAGCTAACCGAGAGTTTATGGGTTAGGATTAAAGGGAAGGCAGGGAAAGGGGATGTTACAGTGGTGATTTGCTACAGGTCACCAGACCAAGGACACCTGGGATGAGGTCCTCTATAGGCAGATAGGAGCA
>NW_010314611.1:0-25957 GCF_000700745.2 Antrostomus carolinensis | reverse complement strand
TACCATAAGAGAACTGCTGCTCTGGTACTACCTAGTATTTGTGGATGGACATTTCAGCAGTGATTGCTAGGAACCACACGGGGCTCAAGTCCTTCCTCCGCTGTCTTTTTACACCGGTGTCCACAGGGAAAGCTGAGATGGCACACTAACAGTGCAGCACTCAGGCTGGCTCTGTCTTCACATTTTAGATCAAAACTAGCTCAACTCCCACCTGAAATTTCCCTTCTAAGTACAGCCATTCTCAATGCAAATAAAAGCAAACTGAAGCACCAAACAGGAACTGACAGAAATATGCAATGTAACTGTGAATGCAAATACCATAAGAGAACTGCTGCTCTGGTACTACTTAGTACCAGAAAGCTTGTAGCAGGGAGTCCAGAGGTATGTATGCCTTAATGCCTTTAGTGAAGCCTTGATACTCACGGTGGTCCAAAGTATGGACTTGATATCTTCCTCCCCTAGCCCCCCAAACATTGCCTAACAGGCTGAGTAGGATCTCTTGTATCAGAGGGGTTTGCAGACTTCTCCAGAACAGGGATCAAGTCTCTGCTCTGCCATATCAGAGCAGCTTGGAAAGGTAAAGTCAGCTTAGCAAAGCTCAAAGTCAGTATCAAGGGTTTAAGCCAAAGAGCTGAGCTGTACATGCACAGCTCTGTATATTGGGTGTAGTAAATAATGATGTGGCAGGTCACTCCAGACCCACACATTACAGCTGAAAGACAACTATGACTGCAGAAAATACATATGCAGCTAGGCAGGCTTCTGCTCTGCCTGCTACATGAAAGCCATTCCTGGAGCAGTTCACTGCCTCCCTGTGCTCAGAGCAGCACTCCCTCACCACAGTGGGATTACTTATGTGAAGCCTCTCTGTTTGTTCTCAACGAGAAACCAAAGTTGCATTAATTTTTTCCTATAAAAGCAAGCAAACTTTCCATCTGTAAAATTAAGCTCCAGTAACAAGAACGGAACACACCACTCCATCACCTAACTTTTAATGAGTGCCTTTTCCAGTAAGGATGGTACATAGCTAGGAAAAACATTGAGTGGCTACTAATCAAGGTTAGCTATCCAGCTATTTAGCCTACAGTCATTCTGGAAAACATGCATAAAGAACTGAAACACAGTAGGAGGAACAGAAACTGCCTGCAGGTCAGAAGAGCCACAGGATTTTCTTCTACAGAAAGAAGAAAGGTATTTTAACCAGAAAAACTATCAAAGTGTCCCTTATCTCACAGATACCTGCTCTATGTTGCAAAGCCCAGAATTGAGTAACTGACCAGCAATGCCTCAGATCTGTGTAGGCAATACTTTCACGGAGAAGAATTCAATTTTGAGAGTATGTTCATCCCTATGCTTCTGGGGCATGAAAACATTCACAACTGATACAAGCACAGGGAAAACCACCCTGGAGACCTCAGAGAATTTAGAAACAGTCTATCACAGCAACTGCACAGCAGATTTAAGATATGCAGTTGAAGTATTTGAGCAGAAACATTTCAAAACAAATAGCTGAGCTGGTATGTGTTCGTTATCTGTATCCAGTTAAATTCTACAAAATTAGTCTGCAGAGACTGATTTATAAGGAAGGATTAGTTTCAGGAAAGACCAACCAGGACAGAAACTACAAGCAAGTGACCTTGCTAAGCACTCCTCAAAAGCTCTACAAAGCACTGATTGTTCACAGTCTTTAGCAAACAGTTCATGTATCAGGTGACTCAATAGCTTTCAGCATAGTGCCTTCAATTCAAGCTGCAAACAGCACAGAGGGTTAACACCTTTTGTGCTAGTATCAAACATTTTGGCTTCTTCCATGGTTAGTCATATCAGTGGGCCAATAAGAATTTAACAAGAATCCCTTCACACACACTGCAGCTCTGAAAAACATAAGAAAAGATGTGCTCAGTATAAAAGGAAATCCAATGCTTGGGAAAGTCTGCAGGTCCAGACCTTTATCCAGTCATTTCTTCAGAGGTAGTCATAATCCTAGCATCAAGGAATCTCTGAAACTTAATGGAACAAGAAACTTATCTACAGCAACTGTACTTCCTCCTACTTTCCTGTTTCAGTGGCAGGTACTTTTTAAACACTTGATGCAGCTTTTAACACCGTGCAGTTAGCACATACTAACTTGAAGAGCCTTTTCGAAAGGTTACTAGGAGGGCCCTTTCACATGCACTGGAATCTTCTCCCTGCTGACATGCTTTCAGTGAACCACTGTGCTGCCATTTAACAGCAAGATTTTGAAAAACCACAGTTACTCTAAAAGAACAGTAAGTAGAGGTTAGCAGAGCCTATGGGGAGACAGACAGCAGAAGCAATAAGAAGCATTTTCTTTCAAGTACTTGGTTTAAGGTGTACCACTAGCACGGTATTGGTTGACCAACAAAGGTTTTAAGTTCATCGGCTGCACTGAATAACATTTTAGCTTGAATCCTCTGAGAATCATGTTTGAAACATCTCAGGCACAAGACAAAGCACAGCAAAGATCCAACTGAATTTCAGTAAGAGGATATGACAGAGTGGACACAAGGCCCCCAACAACTCACTCAAGACCTCTTAGAACAGCAGTGTAAGGCTGAAATAATTGAGTGGATCCTGTCTCCCCCTTCCTTGGCAGTAGTATGGCACACACGTGGTTATGCAATAAGCCACCTCCAGGTTAAACACAGCAGACATTTTTTTGGCTGAGTTACCATGCAATCAGACCAGCGCCAGATCAGGTACAAGGCAAACAGCAGCAGCGGCTCTCCCTTGTCAGCAGCAGCCAGCTAGGGTGAAGCTTCAGCCAAGGGAACTCAAGACTGCCACTGACAGGAGCAGGGCTGTTCTTTCCCATCATCTATTTCCATGTCCTCCCTGCATCAACTCCAGCAATACTGCCATCACAGTACAAGTCTGGTCAGCTCACTCATCCAACTGCCCTGGCTTGAGCAGGTAGTGGCAGCATGTGAACCCCTCTCCCTCTCCGCACAGTTCATGAAATTATATCCTGCAAGGGTACAAAAACAAATGAGACTACTGCATAAGTAGCAACATTAAATAAAATACCACCACTTATATGGTACTTCTATCTGGATTTCCTTCAGAAACAGAATCCTTCTCTCTACCTCTCCCTCAAGTGCAGCTTCAGATCTTGTTAACTCCTGTTTTAAACCAAATATAATCCTAGCGCTTCTCGATAAAGGAACTGTTTTATTTCAGTCATGACCTCCATCACAAAGTGGCTTTCATTAGTATTAGAAAAGCCTTACCATTTTCTATCATTGTTACACAGAGAATTCAAAGAAGTAACATAAGCTATCCAGTTCAATAATACAAGAGACAAGATAGTGCCTCCTCTAATGTTTTCAGTCCTCCATTAAAAAAAAAATATATTACCTGGGAGATATGGTTGATGGAGGACTCCATCCTCCGCAGCTGGGATGCTTGGATGTCCAGCAGTTGTAATACATTGTTGGCCAGTGCATTGATCTGATAAGCAACACTGGCTAGAGACTGAGTTGTGTAGGCTTTGGTCTCTTCCAACGCTTTCCTTTTATCTGGAGCCTGTAAAGCAAAAGAACAAGATGTTTGCTTAAGGCCAGGAAGAGGGTGGGGGGGGGTGGGGGAAAAGGACAGGAACAAAAAAATGCAACCTATATTTAGAAGAATCTAATCAAGAAGATCTGATTGTGCAGTCAAAAGTACTCCATCTGCATCTACATTTAAAAAAATTCTCAGTAATAAGGAGCAGATAAAGAATTTGAAAAATATTTAACCATAACAACAGTACATGCCAAGAAACAACTCGTTCAGTAGAAAACCCAACACTATCCTAACTTGTTGGAGTCAAGTCTCTAAAGCATGCCAAATCCTTTCTTTCCAGAAAAGCCTCCAATTCCCCAGGAACCCTGTAACACAGCTTTCATCATCTCTTATGAGGTCACACAGCCCAAGCCAGTTAAAGACAGAAAAATATTTTCCCATAGTTGGGTGTCCGCTACTGCACGTCACCTACAAAGCCAATCCTCCATCTATGCTGACTACTACTCCCACAGCCCAAAAGGGTGAGCAGAGCATCAGGACAGCATGCACAGAGGGCTCTTGTCTGCAGGAGTATTTCTGAAATTATCCTTCCTCACACAAAAGCTTAATAAACTTTCCTTGACAGCTGAGAAAGTTCATCACCGAGAAGACAGACACATATTCTCAAGTGTCAGAAAAGAGCACAGCTTCCCCCCGAAGGACAAAAAAAATAAGGAAAGGATCACTTTCCCACTGAAACTCCACTTTGCTGAAGTCCTTAATTTGTTCTGATGCATTGCTTCCTAGTCAGAGGGCAGGTTACTGTCAAAGATCAGTAACTTCTTACTTGACTTGACTCGCATGGCCCAAGTAAGTCCCTTCTCACTGCCAGGATGGGAGGTACCAACACCACCTCCACCTGGAAAATACACGCGCATCCTAGTCTGAAGTGCTCCCTGCATCACAGCTTGGGAGCTGGCAGTGGAGGCCGTGTACTTCATCCATTACCCAACTTGCAAACTGCAGCTATCCAGAACTCTCTTCCCTTTGTAGGAAAGGTGCACTGCATAAGGAAGGGTTCCCAGAACACGATGACTCAGTGCTAGCGTAGTTCCTTCCACATTTTATTTATTTGTGGAATAGTCAGTTGATCTCAGCAACCAAAAGGAAAGGTTCATATTGATAGTCCCTTCCAGCTAGACTTCTGTCTATTTTTACTGTTGATTTATTTGAATTAACACTCAACACATATTGTATGCAACAGTTAGAATATTAAGCACAATGTCAGGAAACAAAGACATTCCATTTGCATTCAACTAAGCCCTGTGTTTTCCAGCTTCCATGCAGTCATTCGTTCTTAAATCCTGCCTCTTATTTCTTCACCTCAATATTTTAGTTTAACATTCATAAATGTTAAATCTGCCCCTGAGTTAAAGTATGAAAAGATGCAAAAGCTAGTAAGGAATCCTTCTTGTCTCTCTTGCTTTAAAGAGAAAAACAGAAGGCAAGCTGTTCATATACATTATAAACAGCAGCAGCACAACGTAAATACTGTAACACAAGCTATGCTACCTTTCAATTAAATATTTTAAACAAGGGTCTATGCCCCTCCAACCCAGGAAATTTGGTCATATTCACAATTAACATTCCTAGCAGTGTTGTGACACATATTAGAACACTTGGTTAATGCCATCCTTCAAACAGATTCACATACAGATACCTTCTACAACATGAAGCAGCAAGAACAGTTTAAAGCAATCTGTTGCCTAAAAGTTAAAAGAGCTACCAGCTATTGCATATACTAAGGTCACACTACACAAAATTCCATTTTTTTAAGTATTTCCAAATGCAAACAAAGATACCTTGCACCTGAAAAGAACGTCAACATTTCTAGCTGTCAGAAAACATTATTAAGAGTCATTTTGCTTCTTTAGGAAACAAACTGGTGATGAAGGATCTGTAAAACAACTACTAAAGGTTCAAGAAGGAAGTTTCCCAAAGCTCCCTGCCTTTCCAAAGAGGCATTTTAAACTTCAAATCACCACTAGCAGTGACTTTAAAAACAGTGTTCTACTGAGTTGGAGCCTAAAGAAAATAAATTGATGATTTATACTTGAACTCTTCTACCACTCTGGACAACAGTGAAAACACAGGTAGCAGCTTCAGTGGTATTTGAAACAAAAGGTTTGCTGAACTAGACACAGCCAGTAAGATTCCCACTTTACATAACTCAAGTGTAGATCTGCAGCATTTACTCAAGCAGCTTTCTCCCTAGGAAGTTTCAAGGGAACAGTGTTAGGCTGAACACTAACAGGTTACAAAGCCACAGCACTCAACTACTGACTGTTGTCAAATGAGAAAACTTCAGCGGATAAGAAGTTTCTTTTCTTCTCTAATGATTTGTTGACCAAATGCCTTGCCCTCATTTGCCTAAGCACCTAACGTTTTAGTTACTTGCTCAAATGCCTGGTTTGGCAGCAGGATTAGACACACGTAGCTGTGATGCGGAACCTATTAAACGTCCCAGCAGAACTAGGTTAGAAATATTTTCAAGCTCTGCAGATAATTCATGCAATTTCAGTTCGCAGTTTAACGTTTTAGACTAGAACTAACCTGACATTTAGTCTTTCACATTTTTTAATCAGGACTGCTGCCACCCACGAGATATAAGCCAAAAGCTTCATAGCAAGCAAAACGTAGAGGGGAGAAGGAGAAGCCAAGAGCTATGTGGCAGTAACAGGAGGGCGTTGGGATTTCCCAAGTTCAACTGTTACTTTCATCTCCCTCTTTAAGCAAAAAATGAAAAGTGCTATAGAAGATAATTCACCCGTTTCATGCCTTCAGATACTTTAGTATGATACATGAGCACTAGTTAACTATTCAAATTTAAAGACAACACAATATAAAGGTTGTCAACTGACTTTTTTTCCTAATAGTTTAGAATTACTTTACTATCTCAAAGTAAAAGCTTCAAAGATGTTGCTGTTTCTCCAGTAGTCCTTGAAGTTTGAGTGTCCTTTAGTAGCAAAGTGAATATTATTTAAATCCAGAACATCACAGCTTTTGAAGTTTCCCTCTTAGCTCCCACCTGTATCCCCAGTTCACCCTTAGCAGTCATGTTACTATGGCAAAATTGCAGTTTGAATTTGCTTTCACAAAACTAGGTTTAATACTAAAAAAAGAAAACCTCTCCTATAACCCAAGTGGATACATAAAGAGACAGTTAAACTAGCACGGCATTCCACACTGCATAGAATGTATTTTTATCGAATCCAAACTTGTACCATAAAGCTTCCTTAAAAAGTCTACATAATTACTATGGTCAGGTCAAAACTGATTCTGCACCCAAGCAACTGCCACAATAAAAAGAAAAAGCTTATTTACTGGTTCTTCAGTTCAGTGACACCTCAAGGTCAAATGATGAGGAATCTGTTGATCACTCAGCAGCTGATCTTTACAAGTCACATAATCAATTTTTTCTTCCCCTCTCCAAACTGCCACCCACATAGGCACATCCACACCACAGTGTCTGTGCAGGGCTCAAACCATCTGCCCTCACAGCTTTCTCTCTCTCTCCCAGCCAATTCTCATCTTCTAGTTCACAGAACACGCAACTACATGTACAAGCTTCCTCCAAAAAACACATTAGCTCAGACTGCAAAGCATCTTTGGAAGCCAAGCTTTCTGTGCAAGCACACCAGTCCATACCCTCATCAACTCTTCTCCGACCTCTTGCTTCCCTCTTTCCGATTCAGTCCCATTCCCTGTGCTTGAAACGCCCTGTAAGGTAACATGCCCCACCAGAAGAGCTGGCTCCATTTGACAAAGGTCAGAAAGCAGCTCATCAGATCACACCAAGACTGGCTGCCCTGTCTGATAGAATATGTGCAAACTCAGAAAAACTCATCCAGGATCTACTACTAACAGAGCACTGCTCTAAAGCAGCCCAACAATCACTAAACTAAACAGAGCTGTTAGTTATTCAGTGCCCAATACCTGCTCAGAAGCCTGGCATTCTGATCAAGGGTCTGATCACTCTCAGCAATCAAGCTACAGGAACAGCTTTACACTCAGTTTTACACGCCTTTGTCGTTACTGCTCATGCACATTTAATGAATTCAGCAGTGCAGTACATTTGTGTTTGCCTCACAAGTAAACACAAGATAATTGTTTAGTTTTACATCTTGGTTGTCTTTTTTAAAAAGACTTCCACCTTTCATTAATTCATTAAAGAGAAAATTAGGATTACTACAATCAGTTGCCACATGGATATAATATTCACCATTCACAGATTGCAACTGTGCCATTCAAAGTCATCAATACACCCATTTGTATTCTCTTTTGTTCATGTTTCCATTTATCTATTTTTAACATTTAAAGAAGGCATACTTCCTGATAAGACAGATACTACAGTTGATGTTTCAAAGTTCTGCTTCCTTCACTAACGTCTTGCCATTTTAGCTCAAGTCTGGTCCCAGCAAACTCAGGAATTAAATTTTATTATAAAAAACAAAACAACACACACCAAAACAAAACAACAACAAATATAAAAAAAAACACAGACAAAACTTAGTTTAAGTTAGCTACAATCTACAGCACCCCATTTTTCAAGTCAATTGGAAATACTTTTATAGAATGGTGAGGTTTCTAAACTATTCACAATGTATATTCAGCTTAGACCAAGTATTCCACATCCAAGCTGCAGTAATGTATTTCAAAGGTTTAAATATGACATACACACTAGATAACATTAGCCTACTGAGTCAGAAGTCTAATTTACATTGAATATCAAGAACCATAAATCCAGAGACCACTGTAAATAACTGTGGAGCTATGTATTGAAATAAGCAGGCAGCCCTTATCCATAGTAGTAGGTTCTCCCTTACCCATAGTTCACGAAGCTTGTTAGACTGCTTTGTAAACACGCCACACCATAGAGTTTTTGGCTGTTATTGATAGTTACTACATCCAATATGAGTTATAAATGAGAGAAGAAAGTCAAACTGGCAGGTCACAGCAGCAAGTGCCACAAGATTCTATATTCTGAAGAACCTTCAGGAGCCCACTACCTACTTGGAAATCATTCAGGAAGGTCTGAACAGACTGTGGTTGTTACTGGCAGGTGCTCACAGCAGGAGTGTTCAGGGTTTCTCTCATGACAGGTATAACCTTAAGGAATATGTATCACTCCAGAGTGGCAGGGGAAACTAAGGCTTCAAAATTTACAAACAGGGGTTGCTTACACTATGTATGCCATCCAGGTAAGGATAGAGCATGAATCAGATGTGCCAACTGTCTCCTGGAACAGGCTGATGCCATACAGCAATCTCATTGAAGAAATGCTCTCTGCAATGCATTAGGCTACCATTTACTTCAAGGAGATGATGCTCTGAGTATTTCCCAAAATCCACAGAGCTATGCTAGGCCTGGTATTTACCTGCCTACAAGTTACACACTGTTCCTCACTGATCAGCACTTCAGTTCCCCCACTGGAAAGTGAAGTAAGCCATTGGGAGAGTTAGTTCAGAAGTTTAAGCTCAACCTTTGCCCAACATACTAGCACAAGAGACATACTCCTATGGGACCACAGATAAGACTTCAGAGAGTCACCAGTACACTTTATCTACTGTCTTTCTTCAACGGTGATCAGTCACCATCAGTATTCTTGTTACTGGAAACACCTGTTTTGCTATTCATACTGTTACTATCATCAGTAAAAACAACTGTAGGAAATCTAAAAAGAAAGCACTTACGTGGGGACAAGGACAGGACGGTACTTAGTACAAGCACGGCCTGATAAAACAACAGGGCAAACCCAGCCTCCACACGACGGGGAACTAAAGCCAAAAATTCACATGTTCCAGAGCACAGGCAAATCTCAACTAAAATTCTGCGCCACAAGGATCAATACTACAATATCTGCACTAAAAAAAAACATGCAAGTGTTTTACTGAAGTGATTTGCCATAACTTGTCGTTTTGTTGTACTTTTCTACCATTCGTGAATTTGAGGGGGGAGGTTGAAAGCTGAAGATTTTAATTAGCCAATAGTTTGCAAGCTATTAATAGCAACATATTACAGTCACTGAACATGTCCACCTCCTGTCCAAGGCCCTCTATCCAAGGGACTGGCAGTCAATCCTTCACTGACAGTGAAAACAAGAAATAGAACAGACTATCCAACACACCTCTCCAACACTAGCGAGAAGTGTCAAATAGAAGTATCAAAGCTCTCAACCACTTAAATAACTGGTTGTTCCAGGAGTACAAAGGAATTTAAAGACAGGGGAGTCACAGAAGGACGCCTAACCATTCAGAGAGTTCTAAAACCCAAGATCCCTCTCACTACAGTAACCCCAAAATTAAAATCAGGATGATGAAATCCTTTCAAGTCCATTCAGTAAACAGTAATTCTTCCCATCTACTGAGGCAGAAATCCTCAATAAACACAGCCAGGCTAGCATCTACGATTCAACTCATCTGAACTTCCTTCCAGCATCCACAACAAA
The DNA here is from genome assembly GCF_000700745.2 of Antrostomus carolinensis. NCBI lineage: Eukaryota > Metazoa > Chordata > Aves > Caprimulgiformes > Caprimulgidae > Antrostomus > Antrostomus carolinensis. The sequence goes on along the minus strand of NW_010314611.1, from coordinate 15,945 downwards.
AAGGTTTGTTGGTATGAAATAATACCATGTCTCTTGAGCTTCTCCAAGATAAGATGCAGTAACTCAGCTATACCAAATACAGAGGAACTGGTAGAACTTGAAATCTCTTCTCCCCAGGTAAAGACCTTGCACAATAAAGCTGGTATTCATTTAAAGCACCAGAGTATAAGGTGATCACCACCACAGTAACAAACATACCATAGCCCACAAGCAAGATTTCAGTCTGTTTCTTTTTAGAAACACTATCTTGATAAAAATCATTGACTACTCAGCTGTTCAACTGCAAGGGTCAAGACACACACCAATTATTGTAGTTTAACAAACACACAGGACAGTGTAACAAGTACTGCCTATAATTCACAAGCTCTATTTCAGACAGGCCCTTCCCCCAAATCCTGTATGTGCTAAACAATCAGCCAGAAGCAAATCCTCAATTTCCATCAGTAATATTCCCCTGACCAGTCCTGAATAGCCTTGATAGCAAATTAGCATTTCTATGGGCCGAGACCAATTTAGCTAATCTGCCTGTGTCCTTGCAGATTTGCTTTTACTTTAAAGTTACTTCTCATTCTGTTGATTAAGTGTAAAAACAAGAGCCTCAATTTTTCTAATCATTACCTCTTTGGGGTAAGGTAGAGGGAGAAAAGTTTCCTCATTGAGGAAGCTGTTCATTCCAAAGGAGAGTATAAGGCACATGCATATATTATATATACAGACACACATGTATACTCCACAGAGGTAAAAGTGAATCAGTCTTGATAACAAAAAATGCAAGATGAATACGTACACTGATTTTTCTAAAATTGTTTAACTTTCTCAGATACACTGACACAGGTAATCATCAGATCCCAGCCCATTCTGACCTATGTGTACATACACAGCACAGAACCATGCCTTTGAGACTAAGCTTCCAATAACTAGCTCACCCTCATCTGTGTTTTTTTACTTAAACTAAGACAAGTCCACAAGATGTAGCATTCACAACACTCTGAAACAGACTTTAATACGTCTGTAGAAGAGCACAGAAGTAGCCTAAAAAAAATTATTTTTTTAAAAAAACAGTAAATAACATTTAAAAAAAAAAAATCAACTTAGGAATTCAGTTTTAATCCAGGCTGCAAACGTTACAGCAAGAAACAAACCTATCCAATAGGAGCACGACTTAGAAAGCAATGCCGACTCTGACAGATGGAAGATGTATGCCAGCTGCTCTGCTAGCAGCATTTTCTGCCCAATGCAGCAATGTTCACATTGGCTCTGGACTAAAACACTTCCTAATTTAAAAAAACCCAAATAAAGAAAAAAAAATATTGTTGAAAGCACAATTTTCAATTCTCCTGCCAAATACAATAGAGGAGATGTCATAGTAAATGCATATGTTGGCCCAATACATTGTTAATGTCAGTTGTTATAGTCTTTATATACAATCAAAACAGCCCAACGCTGAACTGAAGTGACATACGCAGCCATGCCCATGTGTCATTTTCACACAACCCTTGTACACTGAATTAGTAAGACTTCAAGACTGCACATGCAGCAAGCTTAAGAAATTTAGTCTGAGACTTATTTTCTGTGTTTTATGTGATTTAGACAACATAAGCTTCAGGAGAGAAACTGCATCTCTCATTCCTGTAAAGCACTGCACAGTATTAGCATGTACAGTTGCTTCAAAATTACACTTTTAACTTCCTTGCAGTGCCTATGATTTGCCTTATGACATCAAACACCAATTTCTTCAGAGCTACATAAAGCAGGCTCTGACATCAGAGACATCAGCCAGAGCTCCTAATACAGACTAATACCACCCTTGGACTGTCAACCAGAAACAGAAACCCTTGGCACGTCCACAGCAGCCTTCCTCCTTCAACACTAAGAAAGCCACCGAAGGCTTTGGAGCGTATGATTATTTCGGCACACTAGACAGCAGATAATAGAGAATTAGAGAACTTATGTTCCATTTGTTTCCTTATATGCTCTCTCTCAAATATTGATCTTTTGTTTTCTATTTGTAATGGGGCTTGAAATTAAAATGGCTTTCTGTTTACCTTCTTAAGTGCCAGTATCCACCCACGAATTTTAGCTCACCTAGTAAGGACATGCTCACTGACAAGTCAGGGACTTCTTTTTCGCTTTTTTTTTTGTGTGGAACAGGAAGGAGACTCTTTGGCATTTATTAGTTACCTTAATAGTCTCTTTGTAATATAGTGGCAGTAACACAGAACCTAACTGGAGTGAGAAATCTCACTGGGTAGATTTTCATGCCATGCAAGCCTTTGAATCAAGATAACTCTCAGAGTACCTGCTCAGGGGCAAAGCTCTTCAGTTCATACTGTGTGAAAAAGTTCTTTTCACAATATTGATAACAATGGTTCTTTCTATGGATTTTATTTACTTCTTCAGTTTACTATCAAGGACTGGTGAGCACTCACAGTTATTTTTTTTAAATCATTTTTGACAAATCAAACTGAAGGAATAAGCCCAGAATACTACAATAAATCGCCATCTGAAGACACGTAACACGTTAAAATTCAATGACCTTTTATAGACAAGCTTCCAAGACTCCTTTCTTCCTAGACCCTCACTCTCTAGTCCTCCCTACCCTCTAGGCAGGCCTGCAATCATACCAGACAGCACTGAGTAAGCAAGGTTAAGACAACAAGATTTAGCATAAAGGATCGATTACAGTGTCAGCTCAGCATGCCCTGGTATCACACATTAAATGTCAACAGTGCTTTGAGCCCACACAAGAGGGTAACCTCAACTGCTGCTTGCAAGACAGCTACATCCTGAACATCAGCATCTGCAAGAAGGTTGGTCCAAAAGCAAACAGGCCCAAAGCTACGCTACGCACCACAACAGATTTCTCCACATGGTGATGTCACAGGACAACAAAGCAGGGAGGAGAGCATGGAAAGTCTTTAGCAGTCCTGTCCAGCTCCAGGAAGAATCTCAAGACACTAAAACGTAGAGCCAAGAGTTACACAGGCCTTCTGACATCCTGCAAATGTCTAGACTGCAAGTGTTCCTAATTCAGGAAGAGTTCTAATGTTTGTCACTTTCGACACACAGTCTCTGCCTCAATTTTACAGTTCAGGCAGCTCCCAAACATCACACTATTTTTAAAACAAACAAGAAAGCAATGGCCATTACAGGGTCAAATTCTCTTCTCAGATTTTCTAGCACTGCACTGTGACTACTTAAGTGTCTTGAAGATCAATATACTCACTCCAGCAGGAAACCATCCCAGAGCCTGCACGTATCTCCCAACACTGGTACAACGTGCTGAGCCCAGAAACCAGTGGATCCCCACAGTTTTGTAGTAGCTTGCTTCCCAGCACAAGGCGTGCTCCGGCACAGCACACAGGCTATATAATGATCTCATGGTAATAAAGTAACGGACTGCAATGCAAGGACTGATTGTTTTTACAAGAACTTGCATGTAAGTGGAGAAAAATCAACCTAGTTTCCATTTCCATCTGATCACATAAACAGCTGCTAATATTGCTTAGACTTTTATGTACTCCTGGGCCTGACTGTACAATTTTTTATCTGATAGTGGTTATAAGCACACTACATGCAGTTTCTTTTTGAAAAAATACTTTTTATTATGTTAAAATTTGAGCCTATGATTAGCAACTGCATTCCAAAACCTTACACACATAAGCTCATTTGAATAATGGGTTATTTCAATTGCATCAAGTAGGAATTTAGTTCCTCAAAAAACCAAGCACACACAACAACAAAACAGACGGCTCAGGAGATGGGAGAAGAGAAGGAGAGGGAGACAGGAATGGTGAGTCAACAATATACCATTGTTTCATTCCCCCAAAAAACACAAACAGGACAGTAGATGAGAAAAAGTAAATAATCTCCACATCCAGCAACAGATAAAAATTATCTCATAGAAACCAACAGAAAGCAAATTCTTCAGCGTGAAACAGTGTCAAATTCAGGAGTGAGGGGGTTGGTTTGTTTTGTTTTTTTAAACAAAGTCCTTGGAGAGACAGTTGCTGTGGCATTAAGTTAGCGTAGCAATAGTTGAAGTGAGTAGCTCTTCCAAGGAATAAAACTGCAATGCCTCTGGCAGACACAAGTACAGTGATGTCTTCTAATCCCTGTTGAAGTTCCGCTAGTGTTTTCTGGCTGCTCCTTCACATGATTTTAAAGACTGCTTCCCCTTCATGTACAACATAGAGGGCGGCAGCTTTAGGCAGATAACAGCAGTGCTTGCACTTCCATGAAACCAGATGCATGAGAGAATAGTAAAACCCACATAGCTCCCCAACCCCTCCTCTGGTAGTAACACAACCCCTGAACTATTCTGTTCCTGCACTTGTCCTAGGGCCACCAGGACACCTTGTTACTAACTTGCAGTAATCAGCCTGACAGATGAGTGGCCTTATTACAGACACAGAGGAGCTGTGTTCAGAGAAACAGTCCTTTCACAACAGGAACACACCAACCGCAGCTGAATACCCACCCATACCCACACCGCTGCCTACCCGCACATCTGTGCGCCCCAGAGGAAGCTGAGGACCTGCCCCCATCTACCTAAAACACAGGGGAGGCCAAGGGAGGGCACGTGCAACCGTGGAGCAGCATGTGGGACAGCGTATCTGGTACATCCAACTGCTTCAAAGCTTGGGATGGCCTCCCTATGCTGCAGGAGAGGCAGAAGTAGTAGTCCAAGCAAATTATATGCCAATTAGGTCTACTGGAAAGGCTTAGCTACCAGAGATAAGATTCCTACTACGATGCGAGCAGATGCAAGCAAGCCCAGGACTGGAACAATTACATTCCACAAGCTCTGCTAAAAACTCTTTAATTTAAAACAGCAATAAGTGGCTCTGTCAGTAGGAAAAAGAAATCATACCCTAAAAACATGCTCTCAATTTTACCAAATACACAGTATTTACATGTAAATAAAATCCTGCACAAATAGGGGAATGGAAAAGGAAAGACTTCTTCACACAAAAGCAGCCTAAACACTGAAGATATGTCCAAAGCAAAACTGGAGACTGGTCTTTTTACCACCTCACCTCTTAACCAGCTCTTACAAGAACTGCTTTTCGGCTTCCTACCTTGACAGTTGTTTTTAAAGGAAACTGGAAAGAAAAAAAACATTTTCTGTTCAACAACTACAGAAATTTATTTCCCTAGTCACAAAAAGATAATTTTCTTATAATCATGAATGGCTGCATTTTTGCACTCATTATACCTAATGATGATGCATTTTTCTTAACTTTCACAGTGGTTAGTTTGCATTTAGTCATTTTCTGGCAAGGCAAGAAGCTTAAATGAGTACCTTTTGCTCATTATTTATGTTCCCTATTTGCATAACTCCTTCACAACTGCTCCATTAAACACCTCTTCCCTTCCAAGGCCAATTTTAAAAAGCCTCCTGCTTTATGAGACTGACAAGCATGACTCACAGTATTCCCCACATTCATTCCCCCAGGCCTCATGGGATGTTATACAGCCGGTAAGTACCTGCTTCAGTCCGTACTCCCCCACTCTCAGTGCTGCTGCAGTAACCCCTACAGCAACCTCAGAAAAAAGTAAAGCTACCTCTCCAGCTGTCTGCTGTAGGAAGGAAGGAAAGAGTAACAGTATTTGCTTTTAATGTTGTCCTTCTACCACATCACAGCAAAGGAGAGTGGCTGAAGACAGGCACAGGGGAGGAGGGTTACCCACTCCTCCCCCATTCCTCTTGTGCTTTTACTCCTACCAGAAAGTCAGAGTTGCTCAAGACCCTCAACTTTCTTTCCAGTCATGCTTCAAAGCATTCCCATTTTCTATCTGCAAGGCAGAAAGTTATTCAACGTAGATTATTCTTTATCAACTCTTAAGTCCCCTTTCTGTACCAAAGGGACACACTCGAATTCCCCACGTGTCCCATATTCAGGACCAAAACCAGCAGCTTTTCTCCCCTCAGCAGAGGGGCAGCAGCCCACAGGCTCCACAACCCTGCATACTTTGCTCCTATCTCCAGCAAATGAGTCCCTCTCATAACTACAACAAATAACCTCCCTCGGTCTCTGAAGAGTCAATATTCACTGCAGAGTACTGTCAGGAGCTGATTTTACAGTTCTTGTTCATGGATAGTAGGTTTCCAAAGAGGGAACATGTGCCAGAAAGCTTTCCATCAACTGTCATCCTTCTCCATCGGTTTAAAGGGCAGACTGCTAAAGAGGATTGAAATACACATCTGGAGATGACACGGCCACTAATCAAGTGATACAAGACTTCTTACAAAGTAAGCAGCATTGTATGAGTCCAAACTTCAATTACATCTATGGCAACAACAATTTTCTCTGACATTCAAAGCTAAATACACCTTAGAAATTAGATACAAAATCTGTTGCCATTTAAGACAACATGTACTTGCAATGCTCCAGACAACTCTCAGGACTATGGTGGCAACCAGATCATTTCAGTGCTGCCAGAACATACAGTATGTTGCAGCAGGAAACACACCCACAGTATTTGAAGAGAGCCTTTGTAGAGCCAAGCACTACCAAACCAGACACACTTTTTAACTAACAGCTAAAGCCAGGAGTTTGCATCACAATAGTTCCTCCCAGAGATTTAGAAATCCTGCAAGCCAGCCAGCAAATCAAAAGCTGAACAATCCCCAGCCAGGTCTCCAAGGATCTTGCTGACATAAGTGCATTGATCCATCATATCTCTATCTGTTAGTCTGATACATTCTGGACCTGGCATCATCCAAGCCACTTGCCACAAGGCCTCACAGTGGGAATCCTGGAGGTTTTAATCATATTTTATAAAAACCCTTCAGGATCAGGTCCAGCTCTGCTTTGTGGTTACATACCTACTGATGTACACCAACAGAACACTATTCCTCCTGACACGTCCATGTTTCCCTCACTGTTCCAGAAGAGATCCAAAAGCCCTCCAAGCAGAGGAGTTTTATTAAGCCCTTTCCACTCCTTGGTCTCAGGACCAGCTTTCTGAACAAGACAGATTTCTTACAAAGTAAAGGCCTGGCCGCATATACCCGAGAGTCCTCCCAAGAATCTTACTAGCAGACAGAATCACATCAGTTCCATTGCACACTGTGCCTCCCCAGCTGCCTTCTATTTCCTCTGCATCCTACTCATCACAGCTTCCCCAGTTGGTTACAGACCACTTCACAGCCAAGGCCTTAGCCTCAACCCTGTGCCAATAAAGATAATCTAAAAAAGAAGTGTCTATAAACGCCTTCAGTAGCTGCAGGTTTCAAATTATTCAAACCCATGCTAGTAGAAGCTGTTTGTCTGAAAGGCATCATGAAAAACAGCTGCATAATTTAAGCTGCAAGGCAGTAAAACACAGTTAAATAATAGAAAGAGATTAATTAAAAGAAATAGGCAAGGGAGAAAAGGTTTTCAGATGAGATCTGAAATGAGACTGGAAGTCAATGAGGTAGAGAGCAAGCATATGAGTCTGTTTCAGAGGCAGAAGCTGTGATGAGAGCACTCTTGTGTCAACAGCAGCAAAAGATAAAGTCCACAGTATTTAGCAGTAGAAGAGTAAGTGGGACGACAGGTCTAAGAAACAGACTGCAGCAAGCAGACAGGAGACTTCAGCAATGAGAGAGAAATCAGCAAATTCACATTAAGATCACAGGCTAGGAAAGGCACCTGTAAGGATAGAAATGTTGTCACTAGTAACATTTAGTGACATAATGATTAACATTATTAGGTGTATGAATGTGAAAAGCCAAGCCATGGCATGGCACTCCACAGCTCAGACACTACTGCAGTAGTTTGATGCAACTGCCTGTACACCTTGTTCTTGTCTTGCCCACTTGTTTAACACAGACATTTTCTTATCTTAGGCTCCAGAAAACACAGAATTACTGCATGGGGACTACAGTTTCATAGCACACCTGCTACAAGAAAGTCAAATAAGATGCTCAACTGACAACAATTGCTGCAGGACAAACACTGGTTGGCAGATTTGATGACCCCTGAAGTACAACAAGGAGATCAGAGAATGAAAGTGAAGATATGCATCTGGTGAAAGACCAGCTGGAAAAGACAGACAATTAAAAAACACATGTTTGCTGGTGAAGCATAGCTTACAAAAAACATCTTGTGAAACACTGGTGTGAAAGTAGCCAGAAGACTCTACATTTCAATTTTTTTTCCAAGGATATCAAAGAATTGTTATGCTTCAAGTAGTAAACGAGTAATTTTTTTTTCTTGGAACTATTTATAACCTCGAGACCACCTAGTAAGAACATTGCGTTCAACTCTAAGGATGTCAAACCAGCATTTGTTTTAGTAAGCCTCCTCTGTCTGAGTTTTGAGAGGCTTCCTGCTTTCTTAACAGAAGTAGGAACAGTACCACCTTTTTCTCCTACTTGTCTTTGAGGTTACAATAAAATTAGGAAAGCAATGAGGAGACTCTTCCCCATGAGTTCTTTAAGTGCTCATCACTACAGTATCGGAGCCTCCTCGCACACAGAGCGGCATGCTTGCTCTTTAACTCCTGCTGTAGAAAGAGTACACACAGTTGATTATTCAGGGATCTTTGGAGAAAGGGGGAGGAAGGAAGGGGGAGAGAAGGCACTGTCACAAATATATCTGCTATCTTAACATAAGAAACATAAGAAAGCTGTATCTCATTGCAGAAGAGATAACCTTTACTTTTCTTTTAGAATATTCTACCACGGCAGAAGATGCAGTACAGCACACCTGTGGCTGTTATGAAGAGACTTTATTGTGAGAGGCCCAAACCAAGAGAAGTTCTGAATTTCAGAGCCTTTTTCAGTTTGCCAAACCCAGCACTTACTAACTAAATGTATTAGATCTCAAATCTTAGACAAGAATATTATTAAAAATAAACTCATCTTGTAAACAGTCAATGTTTTTCAGAGTAAAACTAATCTCTTTTGTTAGCTTAGCCAGCAGGTTGGCTAGCATTTTCATCTCATGTTCATACAGATTGTTGAATTTTACAAGTTGGATCTGAAAATGCTGCATCATGTTTTGCTCCAAGCTGAAATTCTCCTACAGGGTAGTCGCTTTTGCTGCCCCTCACCTTTTCTTCTAAAATATCAGCATCATAGTAACAAATCTGCACTCTGCAAAGTGTGCTCATACATTAAGAGCCTGCATAAGTAATGAGTAACACTATTTGCACAGTTTCAAGTAAAGGTGGCATCTACACTCCTATTAATTAACCCAAGGCAAAAAAAAAAAAAAAGCATTCCCTCTAACACCAAGAGGAAGAGTTTAGAGTTCTGCTTTCATTTGCTGTGCAATAAATGAATTCCTCAAACAACCCACCTGTTAGAAGTGCTGTATCTTTCATTTCACCACCTGGCCCTAAGCCAATGAAACACTTGACTGAGCCCCATCAGTGCAGTCAGAAGGGAGTGCTGACAGGCTGGAGGTGACGGAGGAAAGGCACCTGCAGATTCCATCTTCCTCACTGAGCTCTGTTCAGGAGCACACTGTGACCTATTCCCCACAGCACCCTGGTCTTGGCCCCCAGGGGCTCTGAGCAAGTTTTAAGCTGCAAAGAGTTATTTCTACAACCCACAGGAGACATCAAGTCTCTGTCTGCAGCAGCTGCCTCACCAGCAAGGTCAGGAAAAGGGAGGAACCAGACTGAGGCTCCACATCTACTATTACAAATTCAGCAGTTACTTCCCTTTACTTAGAGGTGGAGGGAAGGGAGGATCCCTGTGACCAAGCCCACCCACCTCTGTCACCAGTGCTCAGATTTGAGGGGGAGCAGAGGTGGAAGGAACAGCATCAGAGGAACACTGCTCTGGGTAACACAAATACTAAAGAGAGCAAGAACGCTCAGGTAATTATGAACAAGCCTGGACAACGAGTAACTGAGGGCCCACAAGTCATCTCCTACCAAGTAACAACAAATAAAAACCACATCATGCTCTTCTCAACTCCAAGTTACAAATTAAGGACCGAACACAGGCACAGAGAGAGCAAGGTACCCTCTTATCCCTCAAGGATGTCTTGCTACACCAGGACTGGCCTTTCGTCCACACAGCTGCCACCCTGTTGTTCTGCGGATAAATAAGATTTCAGTCACCAGAACTGTCAAACACAGACTGCTTTCACTAATGAGAAAGAGAACGGTATCTTCCAGTGCCTGTGCCAAGACAGAGGGACCCACCAACACACAGACAGAACTGCGAGCATTATGTAACTCCAGAAGTCTGCACAACCAAAAATTGGAATTGCAAGGTTCTTATGAGAGGACATACATAAAACTCCTGAAAAGAAATTGCTGCTAATGAGTTCACCGATGGTTTCAAGTGCATGTTTTCCCAATAGATTCACTGCACAGTCTCAGTGGACACTGCCTCTGTGTTTCTGCAAATATGCACTTCTTGCTGTGCTGTAGTGTAACAGGCAATTCGGAAAGGGGTAGGGGGTGGGAATCCCTGTGCACAGCACTGGGAGTCCAAACAATCAGGTTTTGTTCCCAAATCTGACAGCACGTCCCTATATGACCTTCCACAAGTCAGTTATAAATTCTATGCCTCCATTTATGCTTCTGTAAAATGAACGCAGTTCAAAATACTAAACAAAGATACTGGAAAGTTGCATCAGCTTTTTTGTTTCAGAGTCTGGGGTTTTTAGTTGTTAAACTTGGACCAGTAGCACAGATACTAACAGGAACTTTGCCCTGGTACAGTGCTTCCTACTTGTGAACAGCCTGCTCTTTACCTTCATTGCAATGTGATCCCTCCTCAAGGCCCATTATTTTCTCTTTACCATAAGAGCTACTTACTGCAACAAGCTCCCAGAGATTTGAAGGGAGGTAAGTATTAGACAGTTTTTCCTCTTACTCATCTTCTGCCTTCCTTCCAACAATTCCACAGGGCTGGGCACAGCCAGCACAGCACAGAGAGCAAGGATCAGGCTTAACGTGCACTGACAACAAGCAACCCGCAAGCTTCTTCCTTCCAGCCCATGTGCAGACAGAAGGGAGCAGACAGCGCTTCCTCTGTGGGAGAAGCAGCGCACACCTGTAAAAGCTCATCCCAATCCACTTTACTTCACCCGGTTAAGGTAGCACAGTGCAGTCACAATCATCTGCTGAAACACTAATGGAAAACAGGAGCAGGAAAAGCAGCTGACACCTTGCAGGCTTCTTTAACCAAATGTACTAAAGTTTATGGAAATATTTCAAATTTGGAAAAGCCCATCTCATATCATCTACCTCCTCTGCACACAAAACAGACATACAACACTGCAGGATCCATTTCCTGTATACTCATGGTAATCGCTTGCTCATTCAGTGAAGCTGCACTATTGTCTTACTGCTGCTTTCAAGCTAAATATACAGCTGTATTTTCCAAAACACAACCACTGGCACAAAAGACCTACAAGTCTAACCCACCAACCTGGACCCAAATTACTATTTAAAACAAAAACAAAACACACACAAAACAGCCAGTGCCTTTTACGATGATGGCAAACATTTGCTTAAACTACCTTAAAAAACAACAGTGTTTAAAAGTATAAACTATCATTGTTTCTTAAAGAATGTGATTTAAACCTACAAAGTATAGTGGATGGTACAAGCTCTCCAATTTTGAATTATATTTAAATACAGAAAGTTAACTGGCTTAGTTTGCTTTGTTTTGGTAAAATGTTCCAAATTTAGCAATGAAACCAGGAAAAAAAAAACCAAAAACCACAAACCCAAAAACCCCCATTGTATTTACTTTTTATACAAACTAATTAATCTATGAGCATAAAAGCACACAAGTTCTTGCGGCACGTAGAAGATTTGTATTAGTGACAATTTAAGAAGTTTATCCTTTTAAAGCGGGTCATTTCCTGAATTAGACATTCTGAGTGAACTTGTTTGTACTGAACTAAGGTAAGCCACTTTCCATACAACATGCAATGAAACAGTGTCAGATCAGCTACTCACATTTAAGGAAAAAGAAATACCACAAAAAAAGTTATTTCCTTTCCAATACGTACTAGCTACTGTATAGGCTGCATGTTCCTATCAAACAGAGAGGATTCCTACACACACACTGGAAGATTTGTGAAACACCTAAGGATTTGTGAAACTTCTTGCATGCAGCGCTTCTGCTCAGGCCCACACGTTTATTTTTCTACCAACTGGAAAGAGACTTTAGATGTTCTGTAATAGGAATGAAACAGAAATCCGTCCCTGCTTATGTCTGTTTTACCCAGAATAGCTTGTTAACTATATAGTTCAGTTTCCACATACCAGTTGGAAGCTACAGAAGGAAATAACATGACAACAAAAAAACCACACATTTAGGCAACACAGCACCTACTTCCTTAAAAGGTCTTTCACTTAATTTACTTTCAAAATCTGCTAAATCTACCCACTAGAGACCATCCAGAGCAGAATTTACACAAGTAGTACAAATTCCAAGCTACTAATTTAGAGGTTCTCCCAGTCATATTAAAATCATATTTGAGCTTTTAAAAAAATTATAAAGGGATCTTCCCAAGTGGTCTAGAAGGAAAGAGGTTGATGAAAACTTTGTACCTGCCTATGTATAAACAAGAGGACAAGATTTAGACAGCAGGGGAGAGTTGCAAGCAGTGTTTTATGGCACAGACAGGTCTCTCCATACTACACCAGTCACCTGAAGTTGCTGAAAAGGAAGTTATCAGTGCAGTAACACTAGGGATGCTGGTTTCCAGTGTCATTTCTAGTGCTTCATAAGCTACTTATTGTAAATAAGTTTATTAAAGCTGAAAATAATTCAATTCAGCCAGGAAAATGACTGGAGAACGTCTCCAGAAGGTTGTATTTTCAGCTGAAGAATCATAATTAAAACTGTAAGTGCTTCAACTCCAGACATTATTTCTGTATTAGTACCAAGGAAGTTCATACGGTTTAGTTCATACTGTTTACAGTTCATACTGATGATAATCCAGTACCTCAGAAATTCCTCACTAGTATTTTCAGCTTTATGCTAAAAATTTTCAAATAACCTTTCATGGTTACATGTACACCAAAAGTGGCTACTCTCAGATTTTATTTGCAGGCAAAGGATTTGGGGAAGGCATTAGGCACTGGAACTTATATTTTTATTGCATCTATGAAGAAGTTCAATTTATTTCCATTATAAGACAGCTTCATCACTCCTCCCCTTGCTTAATCTCACTGTACATTATTATAAATGCATTCCAATTCACAAGCAAATGTCTCCATCATAAGACAGCAGAGTCATACCAGTATTTTATAGTGTCAGAAAAAATTTAGAAAATATTAAGAAAAATGTAATTTCACTGTATTTAAGAAAACTTACTTCAAGAGACAAAAATGTGCTTTCAGTTAAAGATTCAGGGTTCAAAATCTGCTCTTAAAACTGTTCAAAGTTTAAGTCTCTGATCTCAAAGAAAACAGGAAACTGATTTTCTACTTACTGAAGCTTTCAACCAGAAACATAACAGATTTTATATCTTGTCACAGATTAAATACAGTAATGTACATAATGCCTTTTTCCTTCTAGTCAAAACCCAAATCCCCACCAATATCACAACTTCCTTCATGTACTACTTCTACAGTTGGTTTCCTTTCCCTTTTTTCTGTCTTTTTTCTCCCTCTCCCCCCCCCCCCCCCAGAACTGCCACCATACTGTACTTTCCTTTTAGCACTGCAGATCTTCCTTAGAAACGTATTTGTTCTGCTTCTCCCAAATTCTTTTCCCTTCCTATCAGATAAACCTTCCAGACCAGAACACATGTGATCTGGAGGGCAAACTGTGTTACTGTCTGGCATTCTGATTTATTCACAATTTGCCTTAGCAAGAAACTGCTTCCCATCCTTCTAAGAACAGCGATTTTCAACTTGAGGGTCTACAAACTCTATCATCTTTCCTAAATGCTTCAGTAAAAGGATGCTTACTATCAATAGAGCTACATTCACCCTTATGGAGCCCCCCCCCCCGTTTTTTTGGTTTGGTTTTTCTTCCCTAGGAGTCCCTAAAGACATTGAAAACAAATTATCTTCAAAAAAACAGCACAACTGAAATTTTACCAGAATGATTCCCAGATTAAGAGATAAAACAAGATTCATATGTTTTCAGGTCAAAAACACAGATGTAGTTTGAATACAGCAATACTGGGAGTGGGAAATGATTTTCCTGTTTAAGTGAACAAAGAATATAAACCTAAGACCGGGAACATCAAGAGTTCTGAATAAATGTCTCAGTGTTATTACAACTACTATAAATTGTTAGCACCAGCAGTAAACAGTCAGACAAACTTGTTCCGCCTTAATGCCACAAGGCAGAGTGGGTGACAGCACACAGTAAGTTCTACTAAGGAGCATACAGCCTTTCCCACCGAAAAAAAGAAAACTCTCCAATTCAAACCTATCCAAACTCAAAGAGGCCACATTAAATCAGCGACATGCTACAGGATAAGTTACGACGCGTAGCCACTTCTGAACTATTTTAAAGTTCACTGCGTGGCCAGGTTCTCTCTGGCCTGCCTTTTTTATAAAATGCTCAGTTCCATTAAATACAAACACTTTGTATTATGTGTTGGTTAAGCCTCCTCCCCTCCTTTCCTCCCTTCCCATCCCACAACACACACACACACACACACACTCACAAATCTCATAACCCAGTGCCCTGTGTCATATTGCTTAATCCTGCAGTGGCCTCACCACAGGCACTGGAAGTATAATCTGTTCAGTAGTCCAACTGGAGAGCAGATGGCTTTGTATAAAGTGCTGATTAAAAAAACCACCTCAATCACATGTTAAAAAAATATATGTGATTTCATCAATGTATTTGCCATTTTTGCTGATTAAATGTAGAATGTAAGCAAGGTGTACATTCTTCAAAGCTATTGTGCAAGGCCTTATTAGGAATTTTAGAACTGCAGCTTCCTTTCAAAAGGGGTAAACACAGCTGTACGCAGATAAAACAGACCTTAACAATCCCACATCCCGCTGACCTTAATTCTTGAGGTCAAAATGAGCTACCAAATAAAAAAAATTAAAAACCACCCCAAATGACTGGATGGGAACTAGCTCAAATGTTGAGTTTTTTGGTTTGTCTGCTTGAAGAAAGAAAATACAAGTTTCAGGACACTGAAGAAAGTGATGTAACTGAAGATCCTCTGTAACTTTCTGACATAGGGAAAAAGTCAGGAGCAGGAGACAGGTCAAAACTTGTGCCGCAATTACCATGCTCGTGTATTTGTCATATTTCCCATGAGTAAAACCAAATGAACCTCGCCTCTTGGAAGCATTTGTATCAGCAGCTTTCTTTGGGTGGAGCAAACAACTCGGAAGAGTAAATAGACATTAACTCATACTACCTCACATACCAGAAAAAAAAAAAAAAGAAATCCTAAAAATATGGCTTGTTAGAGCAGTTTTAATCCAAATAGCTCATTTTAAAAAATATTTCATTTCATATTCCTACAGCCGAGATTTCAAATTTGCTGCTCCCTTGCTAAAAGCAGTAAGACAGCTTACCAACAACAATGGATGCCAGAGAATTTAATAACCTGTACTATTAAATACTCGTTATAGGTAGTCTAGTATTAGATTCAACAAGTTCACTTTACAAGCTGCCTAGTAAGTAAATTGGAGTTTATTTGCATTTCCCCTTCAACTTTATTAAAAATAAAACAAACAACAAGTTGCATTTGAGCATCTCTGGATGGTTCCGTATCCACATCAGTATGACCAGATATACAGACACCTACAGTGATATGTGCCGCAAATCCTGAAAAAATAGCGATAGTAAACTGTGCTTAAAGTAGCTTCACAAAAACAGGCCAAGAAGTACTGGCAATCTAAAGGGAAAAAAAATCCACACCGACCGGTGGGAACACGCTACAACCAACGGAGCCTCCTCCAGCACCGGAGACCCGCTCCGAGCTTACTGTCGTGGGGCGTTCCAACCGCGAAGCCCGGCAGAGGCGCAGATTGCCATTTTGAGCC
>NW_010314610.1:0-8358 GCF_000700745.2 Antrostomus carolinensis | reverse complement strand
CCCCCCAGTTCTCTCCCCTATCCCCTGTGGGATCAGGGAGCCAGTGAACAGCTGTGTTTGGCTGCTAGCCAAATGGGGATGTCCCAAGAAAGAAAACCCCTTCATCCCTTTATCTCTGTCTGGTGAGTGATTAGGATAAGTCTGGCTATGAGAGTTCCCTGTTTGGTCGTAATGGATGAGAGCAAAGCATGGACTGCTTCAGAACAGGACAATATAGGAGAAAAGTAAATGTTTAAGTGAGTGGAGCAGGACAGGAAAGTAATTAGAAAGGGGAAAAAAGATGGTGAAAATAAAAAAAAAAGAGAACAAGATTCATGATTGAGGAAAGAAGACACAATAGGGAAAAAGTTAAAGGAAGGATGAGAGAAGGAAGGAAGGAAGTAATAGTACCTGGGAAAACTGTCATGGAAGGAAATTGAAGAAAAAAGGATGAATAAAAGCTGGTGAAGCATATTAAAGCATATCTATTAATAAAAAAGTAAAAATGTTCAGACAGAAACATATTTTGACTTTTTAAGTGTGGGTTCCAAGGTTTAAGAATAAGAAACTTTTAATTTTGAGGAAGAAATAGAGAAAAAAGTAAATTATCAAAATCAACCTGTATGAAGACATAAGTTGTGCCTGGAAAGGACCATGCTCTAAATGTTAGTTATCAGTTTCAATTTATCTTTGAAAACTTATAAAAATAAACATTTTATTTTAACTTGAAAAATATTTAAAATATAAATCCTGTGGTGTTTCAAAAATATCTTCTAAACTTCAACAGCTGAAATCCTTTTTATTTAAAAACAGACCAAAATGTGGAACTTTCCCCCCACTATTTCTGCTAAATATATTACACTCAGTAATATTTCAGAAAGAAAAGTAAAATAATAAAAACTGTAATTAAGATATTTACTGAAATCATAACTTTCCATAGAATTATGGAACTCAGAAATATGTTGAAGTAGAGTGCAAAGAAGGAAAAAGTAAAGCTAAAGTGCAGTATTGTCGCTGATCTTTTAAATTCATCCACTACCTCATGTTCTAATATATTTGTTACGTGTTCTAGTGAATGAAAATACAAATATCATCATATTATTCAGGAGGTTGTAATCACTGACTGATACAAATTTCTTTCTAGTACTTGATTGTCAGTGATAGTCAACATTTTTTAATGTTCCTAAAGTATCAAACAATTATTATATAAAATTATAATAATCCATGTTCTATTGATCTCTGACTTTAAAACCTGTATGAAACTGCATAAAAGTGTTAATAATCACAAAATTGTAACTTTAAGTATAGAATAAATGATTCTGATAAGTATTTCATTTTCAGTTTATTCAAACAGTTTATCGCTTTATCGCTTCCTGGTAAATCTTGAACTTCATGTTTATTCCATACTTGTAAATATCAATTTAGTCTATTTCCTTTTCTTTTGTTCTCTCATATATAAGCTTGATATAGATTTATCAAATCAATAAAGCAAATTAATAAATGAAAAATCACTATGAAATATTGCTGCAGAAATACAATTACTCTTTATTCTCACATCTACTAGGAGTTTTTAAGTTATACAGTATTATTATAAAAGTCAAAGAACCCCTAATATATTATGACAAACCTTACTTTGCATCCTCTTTCAACCCTAACGGGAAATATGGAACTGAAATTTAGTTCTCTGTTGATAGAAACTTTCACATAAATAAGCATTAGGTCTTATTAAAAAGAAGAGCAGGAACTTGGCCCCACTGAAATAAATGATTGTTATTTTTCTTCCAAAAGGGGAATTATTTTTAAGTTTCTGACATACTTCAGGTAAGCAGTTTTTTGAAAGACCTAGTTAAGTGGCTTTGGCTTTTATTACTGGTGCACAGATGTAAGACAATCATTCATTATCTAGGAGGGACTTGGACATCAAGAACTGGGTTTTGCCTTAAGGAAGTATTAAGGACGGACTGAAGGGGGGATTCTGCAGAGGAGGGAAACCCTCAGGGTTTCTTTTTGTTGAGAAACAGTAGTTCATTTCTTCCCCACTCTCACATACATTTTATTCCTTCTTTTCTTTTATTTTTTCTTTTTTTATTATTTTTTCTTTTTTTTTTCCTTTTTCTTTGTATTATCTGATCCTGGTTCCTCCTTTGGACAGTAGACCGGAGCATTGGACTGCAAGGAGCTTGCTGCAAGCTGAATAACACATCTGCTGTTCAAATTTTTAAACACAGATTCACTTAAACATCTTTAAACTAAAGAAAACTAAATATTGTACTTCTGGAACCGACTGACTTTAGCATTCTTTACATACACGTGGTGTAAGATTGAGAAAAAATAATATTCTCATTCAAAAAGGAGAACAATAATTAAAATAGAAATTTCTCTTTTGAGAATATTTTCCCTTGCGTAATGCTTTTTTTTTTTTCTAATTTAGAAAATAAGTATTTCAACATCAAAAAATGACAACAGTTTCTTATAAAACTTTTTTTTTTTTTTTAAATGCAGAAGTATGTAAAAAATATGCTCAATGAATGTTCACAGTTCTCAGTTTGCACACAGTTACATTGTTAGGCTTATGCTCTATTTTTCCTTTACCTTTGTTAAAACACCTAATTAACCAAAGCAGTGTGAACTGAGTATTACAATCAAATAGACAATTTTAAAATTGCCTTTGACAAACTGGAGATTAACATGTTCTTTTCCTGATTATTTGCACTAATAAAGACTGTGCACCTGAATGCTCACACACAGTGAAAACAAACAAGACAGAGAGATTTCAGGGACATGACTGAACAAAATATTGTTATGAAATCTCAGTCTGTAGAGGAGATGGGGAAAGAAAGTAAACAGATGATTCTGTCATTTGCTCAGCTGTAGAAACAAAGTCACTGTCAAAACGACGTACATAGGCTAAAGAATGTGCAGCAAATCTAAGCTTTGATCTGGGTTGAACAAGCAACTGCTTAAGATTGGTATGGAAACTGGAGCACAAGGATGTGAGTTCTCCCTGTTGTACACAGTTTGAACAAGTAATAAAAACACATGTGGGAGGGGGAGTTTTTAATTTAAAAAAGGGAATAGCAGTAGAAATCACATTTTGAACAAAGTTTCCAAACAACTCGTCCTTGAATTCAGTTTAGCTGAACATGACGAAATCAAGTTTTCAAGAAGTTACTAAGCTTTGGACATTCTCTCATTAAAAAAAAAAAAAAAAAGTATGTGTTCACCTTTTTGTTTATTTCTCCTTTTTTTCTCCTCTGACTCATGCAAGCTGCAGAGAATGGTATGGAAGCAATTGTCTACATGAGGTCTGGAATCAAGCATGTGTTTTCAAAGAAAGACAAATTAGATCACTGGGGGATGTCTCAGGAGTTAAAGTCTTTTGGCCAAAAGATCTTATTCATTTATTTAGAGAATACATGTTTGGAATTAAAATTTTCAAAGTGAATAAAGGACCAATGCCTGCGCTTTCAGAAAAGAAAAAGGAATAAGTATGGACTGTTAGGTTAATTTTAAATTAGTGAGAATATGAAAGAGGTTCTTCACGCAGTAACGCATATTCACATTTTTGACAAGTCAGCATAAATCACCTATTTTAATTTTTGTGGGAAAATTGTGGAAAATATATTTATGGCACATCTGTGGTAAATATTAGTCAGGAACCAGGAAATAAGATAAGTCTGAATGGAGAATATTTCTGATTTTGGGTCCAAGAAGAATATTCCACTTTGATTTCTTTTTGGAATTCTGTATACTGAAGTGTGGGGTTTTTTTCTTGTTTCCCCTTGATCCTTCTAATGTCATTACAGCCAAAGGAAAAAAGTACTTAAGAAAAAGTCCCTGGTTGCCTTACTGTTAATAAAAGCCAGGTGTGATAAAAAGGTATAAATGATTATGAGCCACAAATTGCAATAACCATGGCTTAGCTACTCTCCTTACCACTGGCTTAAAATCAAAGATAAGCATTTAGATTTCCATCTCCCAGAATAGCACCCTAAAAAGTACAATATTGGCTAAACCACTGTATTGTGCTCTCTCTCTCTCTCTCTTCACACTTTCATCTGTATTTGGGCCATAGCAAAACTAGAATGCAATATTCATGCCACAGAAGGAAACGAAGCAGGTATTCAGTGTGTATTTCTGAGCTTGCTCAGAAAAAAGTGAGGTTGCTAGTCTTGGCTTTTATCACTGTTAGCATATCTTGGATAAATTTCATTGAATAAAAAACCAATAATAACCCTGAAAAAGAGAAGAATATAATTTGCAAAGGACACAATAGTGTTCCACTGAGCTGCAATAAAAACATATTTTAATGAGTAGCTACTGCCTGAAAGAATCCGGCATCTAACAAACATTTTCCATATCAGCTCTGAGGATTAACCTCCTCTTACTCTGTGTGTGTCATGGAGCTTTCTGGATGAGGAAGTGTTTTCTGAAAGATCCACCTTTCTTTCCCATTTGGGAGACTGAGCTCTGTACTTGTCTTTTTCCCTACCGCTTCACACCGCCTCCATATTTTGCAGCAAAAAGAAGCATCTGGCACGGAGTAGCTAAATCGTATGGTATGTTAGGGAGTTCTGCCAGCCTTGGCAGAAGGAGTCATATAACTCCAGCTGGTTGCAATGGCTTTCCTTGTCCAAGAAATATTTTTTTAGATAAAAATAAAAGGTCTGATTGCAAACCCTAAATAAACTTAAATAACAGTTACAAAATGTATGACCATGAACCAAGTTTTCAGCAAAATGTTTCTGGTTTTCATCTGTATTAAAAAAAAAACAAAACAAAAAACCCCCGAAAAACCCCAAAATAACCACCAACAACAAAAAAGAACCACAGAAAGTGACTGTTTTGAAGCCTTCTTCATGAGGCATGATATCACAGACTTCTAAGAACATACATTTTCTTCATCCCAGGGGATGCTCTCAGCATTTTAAGGGGTAATTGGTCTTTACTCACTGAAGCTGATTAACTGAGGAACTCGAGAGTGAAGTCTGTGAGGAGGAGTGTGTATTGACATGTAAATTTACATGTTTCTCTATTTTATCCGTTTTAAAAATCCACTTCAACCTCATGCCCTGGCTTGAAGCCAAGGAATGCACAGAACAACACCCTTGCCTAAGATGCCTCATAAACAAACAAAAAGGAGAAGAATACCATTTTCTCTGAATCAAATCCTAAAGATGATACCTTTAATTTCATTTGTGACTGTGTTGACCAAACTTAAAGTTCACTTATTTTCGTTGATGGTGATTGAGATAATCACCAAAAATCTTTTTTTGTTTTACACAAAGACTGGTTAAAGAGACATGTTCAGACACAGGACCTTTTATTTTTTTTCTTTCTTTTTTTAGTGTTACTTTTCTTCAAAATAGATTTTAGATTGTTTGTTTGGTTTTTTTTGCTAAACAGCTACAGCCAAAAAAATCTGCCTTAATTCTTTCCTCTCAACACCCACTATAAACTGGTAAAGACACCTGTGAATAAACATGGCAAACCACACTTCCACTTATTTTGTGTTTACAAACCAGGGCCAAGTACTAGCAGAGTCTGCATTCTGGCACTCAAGCACGGAAAGTAGGAGCTCCTGCAAGATGCGCAGTGGGAGCTGTGATAGGCTCATGTGAGATCTGCTTATAGGACAGATGCTGCTCTCTTCTAGCAACACCCTAGACTGGCTGGGGCGAGGGGACAGGCCATGGCTGGTGGCCCCCTAGAAACCCTCAGCCCTGTGGCCTGACTGTAGCCAATTGAACAGGGATGTTACAGAGGTTTAAATATGCCGTTGAGTTCTTCCTACCAACATTTAAAAAATATTATTTTGGTATGTATCAGATGAAAATGCAATTGCAATATGAGTACCTGAGGCTTAACTTTGTACTAGAGCCTTCTATAACTAGGAATAACAAGCTCACACTTTTTGAAGATTTACATGAATGTATTACTTTATAGTATGGGAATCTCAGAAGGTGCATCCTATTTACTGTGTATCCCCATACAGACAGGATTAGTTCTTGTATAATCTAAAGCTAGCCTCTGAAGTGAAAGATTGTTTTTTTCCTCTGTATGTGGCTTCAAGGTACCAAACGTGTCCTCCCTACCATCATTGTCAGCAACTTTCCTTCTCTCAGGGAGCAAAGGGTCACCAATAGTAGAGTAATATACTCTGAGAGGGAAAGGCTATCTTGGTGCAAAAGTGTCCAAAACATCCATATGAAAGGGGTCTTTAGCCAGGCAGCAAAGCCTGAAAAATAGGGTATAATGGCTACATCATAAAATACCCTGCCTCTATGATGAGCTCTAATGAACTCTGATCTCTTCAATTCTTGCCACACCAGTTGAAAAGGATGTGATGAATCTTCCTAGTGGAATTCCATAGCAGATTTAAAAAAAACCCACAAAAACAAACAAACAAAAAAAAAGGTATTTCATTTAAAAAAATACGTTTTTAAAGATGTCTAGCACTGAAGTTCTCAGTGCTGAATTTAACATAGCCTATCCAAACTCACTGATCAAAAATCAAAATATGTTCATTATATTCAGACTTACATAGAAATTTTAATGGATTATTTCTAAAAACAGTGATTTTAAAAAAGGCTTGGGTATCACAGTGAATATCTAAATGCATATGATTTCCACACTAGTGTACTAAGTAAAGGAACAAATTAAATCAAAATGAAAGGTGGTATTGTCAGTTTTAAAGAGATTATTAACTGGTAAGACTATTAATTAGACACCACACCCAGATGCGTTGCCTACAGGTTGAAAAGCATGTTCATAGTTTGAAAAGGAAATCTATATAAAATTATTCTGTAGCCTGGAGTCTATTTTTTATCCAAAAGAGGAAATGGGTTGATCACTATCCATTAATACTTCCAGGAAGAATAGAAATTAGGTAAGGTTGTTATTTAAAGTAGCAAACAAAGGCATAATCTGTAATGACTGAAAACCAATATCACCCACATTCACATTTTAAACTCTGAGGGCAATTAAGAGTGGGCCCAATTTCTGAAGGTTGAGACTGTCTAATATGCTGACCATTTTATTGAGAAAGAGTGCTTTTCTGAGAGTTATGTTCTAAAACAGCATGAAGTTGGTTCAGGAACCAGCTGGTAAAATTCTGTGAATTGTGTTGTATGGACAGTAAAACTGACCATGCCAATATCTTTAGGCCATAGAAATCCATCAGGAAATTTCTTAGCTACACTGAAGATAAAGACCTGCTTTGGTGAAAATTGATGTAAATATCACTCGCAACTAGTAACAGTCAGAAATAATTAGTAACTGTCAGAAATCTGGGGAGGAGGTGTGTTATTCAAGTAACAGTTTACCAGTAGTAAAGTCATAACAATTTAATTTACTGTGAAACTTCAGCCTCCTAAATTAAACATATGCCTAGTAGTAAAGGTCTTTTAAAATAATTTGCTACATCTGAAAATACCTCTTCAATACAGGTGTGCTATCTTCATGTACAGTTGGAGGTTGCTGAGGATATTGTTGATGATATCTGAACAGCAGTAATAAAAAAAAATATTGTTGGATTCAGCTATGCTGGAAGTACCATTCAAACTGTTACCTTTAATACTTGACTGCGATACTTTAGAGCATGTTTAGAAAATACATGTTGAGAGAAAAAGCAGAGAAAATTTATGTTATCCTGAACCTGAAACTTTTTTCTTCTGTTTCATTACTGGGGTAAACAATTCAGGCTGCTGCTTTTGTTATCCGTAATAATTTGGTCAATCCTAGTCATAAAGATAATAGCAGTTCAATATTTGTTAATATTGAGTTGATGAGTCCTTCTCAGATTATTATTTCATTCAGATAAGTTCTTAAAAAATTCTAAAAATTCAGTCACAGAACCAGTTCATCATAATGTGATTAGTCATGGTCCAGGTGTGAACAAAGCAGGCAGGATCAAAATTCACACAGGTAAAGGTGCACAGCATTTCACTGGAGTGACAGAGCTCTTTGCAGGACTGTGCTGTTCTGTGCATCCTTTCTGGACAGAAACCTGTTATTGTTTGTCACCGATCTCTCGGTGTTTAACATTTAGAACACTTACAGCAAACTATGACATAAATCAATAATAAGGTAATTATGTTGTTTAGAGGGCAATTTTTGTGTTTGAGGATTTCCTTAGCAAATGGCAAGAAGTATAGCAGTGTGAAAGATCACAGAAACAGCGTCAGTCAAAGAAAAACAAGATGTAAATAACACTGCTCCAATTTGGCAAAGACTAAGTTCACTCAAATTAAAGCATAATCAGGAGATGAGGAGAAAATATTACAACATACACCACATGACAAGGAACTAAACTGATTTATGACTCAACAGATTATTTAAAAGACACCATGTTGCCTTTTTTTTTTTTTTTTTTTTTTT
>NW_010314609.1:0-6623 GCF_000700745.2 Antrostomus carolinensis | reverse complement strand
CCCAGCCAGGGTCAACCCACCACAAAAGTATAACAGAAAAAGCTCTAAGAATGATGTCAGAAGCTATGTTTTCTTTGATTGACTTGGAAACTACCAGGGAAGAGTGCAGACAATTAGGAAACAGATGACCTGCATCTCAAGTTTGACAATTTTTTGCAGAGACGGAGATGTATTGTAGAAGCCTTCTTACATTGTCATCAAAGCTAATAATCGGAGACATTTACTGTCCCTAAAATAATTCTGAGCTCAGTAGAGACTGACAAACAGAATTACTCAAAATCATGTGATAATTCATAGCATCTGCAGAAACACAGTAAGCTGAACTCAAGACTGATTCATATATGCTAACTATTTTCCACAGACTCACATTTAAACCAGATAGTTGTCAGATCTGAAGTTCACATTTGTGAGCTATACTTTTAGTCCTGCTAGGATTTTTGCTTCTTCGCTAAAATACAAGTAATTAAACTCTCTTCTCTCCTAAGCTCATAGTTCTTCACTGACAAAGTCAACAAAAATGAAGTAACTGCGTAAAAGCACTCGACTGACTGACTCCAGAACCGCACCTTTGTAAACACAAGGAAGCACAATTTCGAGCATCTAAAACATCCTCTCCTCTTGGACACGAGTACATCAACCAAATTAAGATGGGTAAGTGTGAATGTTTCAGCTACAATTGCTTTTCATTTGTGGATCATCACCAAACAGAAAAGCATTACCCCCATATTACTGGTGAAATATCTGAAACCCAGAGATGACGCTGTACTTCACTGCATGAGACCATTAAATAAGCCTGTTTCTTTGCAGGACCATATTTTCAAGCAGCAGAATCTGAAATATTAGGATGTAGTGTGCCACATCAGCACTCAATATACCCAAATGATTCATAAAATCACAATTTACGAGAGCTTTAACTGAAACGTGATAGTGTCATTTTTGGAAAAAAATTCCATTAGCTACTTATTTCAACCTTTCAAGGATTCTAAAGGACTAAACGTTTATGTGTGTGTCAGGTATTCTTGTACTTCATAAATCTGCGATCCAAGATTTAACTAGGTAACTGCATATAGCAAAGTAATTATAGCTGTTATAAAGTCTATGTTTAACTGAACAAGTTGCTGTCAGAAAAAGGCAGTAACTTCATACAAGTGAAAAAACAGGAAAGCAAGCATACTGCTACCATGCTCTAGTGTTTCATCAGGACACCTGTAAGGGCTGATGAAGTATTTTGTATTAAATACAAGAGGATGCTATCAACTGATAAGTTATTCCTCTTACCTTTACTCTCACTGTGACAGTAGCGAGACCAGGAGGCATAGTGCCCTTGCTATCGAAGGCTTCCACAAGAAAGGTGAAGGTTGCTTCTGTGTCAGAGAATGATTCATAATCCAGGGACTTCAAAAGCGATAACTCGCCTGTGTACTTGTTCAGTGTAAAATACTCTAGTGCTTCCTGTGTCCGTATTCGATAGTTAACATCAGAACCAAGATCAACATCCTTCGCCTAGAGCATGCCATAGAGAAAAAAAAGGTACTTAAAACAACAAAAAAATCAATTGTCACAAAAAATCCCTACTAGATTTAAAGAACATAAAAAAGCAAATTACTGCAAGCAACTTTAGTTTTGTTAAATTTTTCTAACAGTATTGATGTACTTAATACTCTTGCACAAACATGAGAAAGACAAACCCACTTCAGGTTATCCAATCCAGAAATACCCTCCACGAGAAACGATCACAATATTCTGGGCAAGGATGGTGGACTAGGCAGATGTTTGATCTCACTCCCATATGGCAGCATGAATGTTTTTATTTCATACCAGCATTTAGACAAAGAATATTAATTTTCATCAAGATAAGGAGTATTATGCGATTGCTTTAGCTGTAATTTGGTATTAGATTTATCTGCAGTCAGGTTCAGAGAAAACCATTCTTGTTGAAATTGTCTCTGGAGAGATTCTTCTCATTAAAAGATACTGACCAACACACCAGGCGGATATATAGACTGCTTGCAGGAAGTGAATCTTAGCTGTCTTCAGCTCATCCTTGAACAATTAACTCTCACTTGTCTGAGTATCTTTTATAGTCAGCAAAGAGAGTACCTTCAGGTGCTCACTTCACTTTACTCCGGCTATCTTAGATGATGATCTTGGTTTTGGATGAATTGCTTCTGGAAGCAACTATTTATCTCCATTAACTATAATGTGAGGCTAAACATCTAGGTTTGATTTAAATGTCTAAATGAGTTGAGATAAAGCTCTCTTTTGCTACTAATGTAAACAGGTAGAAGCAGTATGATGAGCTTTCAAAAATAAATCAAAAGCACTTCAAATGTGTAAAACAATATTCCAAGAGATAATAGCAGTGTAGGTTTGTCATTTGTTTGTTTTCTAATAATTGCTCTCATTTCCAAACAAACCTCAGCTTCAAAATATCTTTATGTACCTGTCAAAAGGTCATGCATTTTTCAGTCTCCCCCACTCCAGTTTGCAATCTTTTACTGCAGTCTCACTGCCAAGTTAACTAAGAACTTGCTTAGTATCACAGAACACTTACAAAAATCCTCTTTACTCCATAATGCTTTCTTACCTCTAATTGCAGGAAGACAGTGCCTGGTGGTAGATTTTCTGGCACGCAGACAGTGTAGGAAGCATTAGTAAAAACAGGGCTGTTGTCATCAATATCCAGCACCTTGATCGCTAAAGTTAGTGTTGAACGGCGGGGGTCCACAGCTCCGTCTGTTGCTTCAACAATAAGTTCATAATAGTCCCTTACTTCTCTGTTCAATTTAACTGCTGTATAAATGCTACCATTTGATGTGATTCGGAAAAGATTGTTGAAGTTTGCCAAACTGTAATGAACTTGACCATTAACACCAGCATCTGGGTCTGTAGCCTGAAGAAACAGGAAAAAGAACCATGTTTTAATGCACATTTTAAATAGAAGGGTCATTCCTACATGGGAGTAACAAGGTAAGCTAAGGTACTATTCTCCAGGGTACTAAATGCTTGTGCGGTACTCAGCATTTCTTGTTATAGCGGCTTGCCTCTCCCTGATACTTTGCTGAAGATAAAATATCCCACAGAAACATTTGCAGTGACAGAAGGTAGGTTCACTGGATCCCAACTGGACTTCACAAGAAAATACACATTTAGTTGTTCAGCCTTGGACAACTGTGCACATATGCAGAAGACAAACGAGATGCTTATAAAGTCAAGCCCTCAGATACTTCTAGTGCTGAAGTATCTTCAGTGTTAAGTGGTGTCTGAAGAGAATTTTTATTTTACAATATTTGATCTAGGTGTTTCATTGCTGCTCAAATCATTATGGAGTAGATGCTTAAATGAAAGATGGATGCAGTCAAGATAGCTAGAATGGACATATTAATTTGAAATTTTCATTTCACTTAACGCATTTGTCACATTTAGTGATACTTTAATCATTGCTCTCTGAAGAACTATTTAACTTCCGATAGTTTGTTTATGGTGTTCTTCAAAACCAAATGTTATCACATTTCAGCCTTATTCTTCCACACTCAGAAGAAGCAGATGATTGCAACAGAAAACTGTTTAGATTTTGTTCAGTTGATATTTTTGTTCTCACATACTGAACTAAATCTCAAATTCCTGTAACAGCCAAATAATTCTCACTATTATATAACTGTCCTCAGAGGGATGGACTAAATTCCTGTTTTCCCTAGAGCTACCAGGCCCTCAACATAGCCTGAATGCTGACCTGTTATTTTTCCTCCTCTTAATTAAGTTATGGCATGATGAATAACGTTATGTAAATTAAAACAAAGGGCATTCGGTGAGCAACGTATTTTCATTTATTTGACTTTATAAATCAGGCTAGGGGCATCTGGGAAGATCATAAGAGATTTTCATGTTTTGTTATCAGAACAATTGTCAGGAAGCTTCCATGAATGTTTAATTCTAGAGAAGGTATTCATTGTAAGACTTTGTAATGAAACCATTTATCTTCCTAGAAATCAATTAAAAGTTAATTAAAATTGTTAATAAGAAAAATTTCACTGTGCTTTCTCCCCTGCACTACATCAACGTGCTAAGCAGTAATGGCTACAACTTCATAATGACCAGTCTATGGATAACACATCCTCTTAATCTTTCAACGTATGGTTGATTTGTTTTGTTTACAATCAATTCTATTTCATCTGTAGAAATAACCAATTTGGGGCAAAAAAGATTTCCTAGATGCCATACTGGAAAAGCACCAGAAAGCTACTCAAGGAGAAAAATTTAAAGCATACAGTAACAGACACTTAGTCCCACTGAAAGAAAAGCAAAGCATAGGAAAGGCAGAGGAAGTTGCAGATCTTCTGGGTAAGACACTAACAGTACTATTCACCTTCACAAGAATTAATCTCCAACACCTGCACAAGGTCAGTCCTCATACTTAGTCTCTAATTTAAGCCAAAACCATATTATAGCCATTAAATTCATACTAAACACCTGGAGGTAAAAAACAAACAAAACCCCACAAAAATCTCTAAGAGTAATCTGAAATATGACTACCATTGGGAACTATGAGAATAAACCAGGGAACATTTTTATTTAAGATTAATTTGGAAGTATGTTTTTGAATACACAAACTTATTTTTTAGGAAAGTAAATTAAGATTACTTTGAAATATATGGCAGGTTTTGCAATTTGGTTCCTAAAAACATGACTACATATGTTGTATTGCAATTTGGTTGCTAAAAACAGGACTATATATGTTGTAAACTCATTTGCATTCATCCTTGGGCATAAGCATGCTTCCACATTCTGCAGGACTGATTTGTTTCCACACAGAGTATCAGGCAAGTCATCATTATTAAACCCAATTCAACTAATTGTTATAGTACCACCATAACACTGGTGAGAGGTAAACCAAAGACACATGAAGACAAGCATTAGCTCTGTGCATTTTTACATATTTAATCCTGTGCTTCCACAGCATGAGGAAAATTCAAACTTCAGAAGGATGCTCTGACTAACCCCTCAAACAAGTTTGCTGCACTATGTCCACTACAATTTATACCATATGGATTCTCTGATTATTAGATTTAAAAAAAACCCAAACAACCCCCCCCCCCAAAAAAAAAACCCAAAACAAAACAAACAAACAAAAAAACCAACCCCCCAGCTTTTCTCCAAGCTTGCTGCTCTATCTGTGGCATTACAGCAGAGACAACTACTGCTGATTTACAAAGCTGCCATCCCATTGCCGGGGCAGCGCTTCGCGTCACCCACCTCTGATGACCACCATGCAGAAGCACAGTCTCTGAGGAGAAGGGCAAAGCTGAGGAGTCACACCAAGTTGTACAAGCACTGTCCAATGTAGCTACAAGTGGCTTTGCCATCCCCAGAGACTTGGAAAGGTCAGAATGTCGTGTACAGTGGCTGCCGCGCCCATGCCAGGGGCTGCCTTCTCCAGCCCGGACTGCCCCGTGTCACAGCCTCTCCCTGTCCCCACAGCTCTTCCCACCCACCATGGTCTCCCCACAGGCTGCACAGGATCTACTCCAGCACCTGAAGCTCCTTCTCAGTTCTTCACTGCTGGGAGCTGTTTTACCCTTTTTAAATGCCCTTTCCCTAAGGCAGCACCAGAGCCACAAACAGAGCAGTGCCCTGTGGGGGCTGGAGCCCGCGGGAACCAGCTGGGACGGGTGGGAACCGGCTGCATCTGACCTCTCCCCACACAGAGCCCTCAGCTGCGCTGCCAGCCCTGGGCAAACCCTAGACCTGTACTGATGTATGTTCAAAACTGAAGTGCATGTTTTTAAAGAATCAAAATGGATTTTGATTCTTTAAAGCTGAAAAAAGCTTTAAGAAAATGCTATTATTCTACCAAATTAGATTGCTTTTACAGTTTAAGATTTCCATTAATTAACTTTTTATCACTATAAACTTGGAAAGAGATAATTTACTCTTTACGGATATGAAAGAAAAAGAGTTTAATCTGTTTTCTACAAGAATCCTATCTCAAGGGTATACAAAATTAACTCTTTCCACATGGAAATATTTCACAGATCCTCCGAGAGCCTGTGGGCAGCAGCTCGCTGGAGAAGTCCTTGAAGGACCCACTGGTGGCATGGTTACTGTCTGTTCCTGTTTGCAGATATTGCTTTGTATCAAAATCCATGACTGCAAGTCATCCCAGTTCCAGTCCTATGCCCTGCCACCAGTGGGTACAAGCTGGCATGCACATACCAGAAGGTATGACATACCTGGTCAAGAAGCCTTGACCAGAAGGTAAGGGAGGAGGTCAGCACAAGGAGCTGGACTTTCAGAAAGTCCTGCTTCAAAAATCAGTCCTGCTTGAACCTATCACTACCCTTAAAGCAGAAGCCAGGAACATCCTAACCATTTAGGTTGGAAAAGACATTTAAGATCATTGAGTCCAACTGTTAACCCTACACTGCCCAGTTCACCTCCAAAGCATGTCCCTAAGCACCACATCTACATGCCTTTTAAACACCTCCAGGCATGGAGACCCAACCACTGCCCTGGGGAACACATTCCAGTGCTTGAGAACCCTTTCAGTGAAGACATTTTTCCTCATATCCAATCTAAATCTAAATCCCCTGGCAACAACTTGAGGCCATTTCCTCTCATCCTAT
>NW_010314608.1:0-27412 GCF_000700745.2 Antrostomus carolinensis | reverse complement strand
TGGGGCGGGGGTGGGGGGGTGTTTGACGGGAGGTTTCCCCCAGTCCTCCCGCGGTTTGCAGGCTTTGTGCCGCCCTTACGGGTGCGCAGGAAGCGTTCAGGGGTAACAAACCAAAGGAAACACAAGTCGGTGCTCTGTAGGCCGGGTAGTTGCTTGGAGGAGGGCTGTAGTGTGAGAGGTGTCTCCGCGTTTGCACCGTGTAGCTGCTAAAGAAGAATTTACCCAGCTCAGCGTGTCTGAAACAGTGTTTGCATACAGTAAAATTTTCTGTGGAAAAGTGATTTTTACTCTGTTAAAGTTGCCACGTTCATACCCAGTGAATTAAGAAAATGCATTCTACACAATCAGTCAAGCTAATGCTTAAGTGTGCGTAGTTGAAGGAATTTGAGTTTGAAAGTGAATTATAAACTGCTTTGGGCCGTATGAAGCTTCAGTTGATGTGATTTGGAGTATTTGTTATTCCCTTGCCTGAAAATTTTAGGTGCGTAAATAGTAATCAAAGTTTTAGGGTTTTTGTATGAGCTTGCTGAATTTTTGTATGCTCTTGTCCACGTAGTTCATGTGGGCAAAAAAGTACAGATCTTACGCCTGCATCAGAAGTCATGAAATGTTGCCAAAACCAGTAGTGGCAGATACTTGACCTGCTTTCAGTGACCTCTAGTTTGTATGAAGTTAGTGGGGTTTTTCCTCTTTTACTAAATTTGGTAGGAGATACCAAGAAATTTTGTTTTGACAAGTCTCTACATGATTAGAAAGAAAACTGATGTTCTAACTGACAGGAAAAATCTCCCTTTGCAACTTACTCTTTGGGAGAAGAAATCACAGCCCTACTTCCCATCTGTAAGCTTGAACTGGGTTATGTTCTAGTTGCGTGTTTTTCAGCTGTGTGAAGAGGAGCTCTGGTATAGTAGATGGATTCAGGGCAGTGTGTTTAAGAGTGCATGGAAACATCAGTCAGCAACAGTATGTCTGTCATAACTTTTTCCTTTTTAAAATGTTTTTGCTGCTCTTTTTATTTGTAAAAATTATAGGGTTTTGGATAGGGAGGGGCTGCAGGATTTACCTGTGTGGGTAGAGGGGATGAACTGCCCAGTACTGGTTGCAGCTGGATCCAGCTGTCTCTGACACTGATGAAAACAGCCATCACACACCAAATTTCAAGCAGAGCTGCTCATGGCATCTGTGCTCAAATGCAATTAAGAGAGTGAAACAGCCACCAAGGGCAGGAGACACAAAAGGATACACAAGGAGATACGTAAGAGATGCACTTGCACTTGGTGGGAAAATAAACCACTGTGCATTGGCCCAAATATCCTGCATTTCCCAGTGCCTTGCTGAAGGGAAGGACTGGTGTAATCCACACAGAAAACAAGAGAAGTTCCCAGTGGGAAGGCAGGAGACCTGGCTGTCGTTGGTGTGGAGCAGTTCATGGCCTCTCCACGCCTGTCACCCCTGCAGCCCACTTACTGCTGCAACACTGGCACTTATGCCCAATGCACTACCTTAAGGTGGCTTTTGAAAAAAGAAATTATGCCACTAGGATGTTTGTGCTTTGAATTTGTCATGATAATAACAACTTTTTTCTGTTCCCCACAGAAAAATATACTAGTTGAAAATGACGTAAAGATGGACAAAGATGGCCTCACTGATCTCTATATTCAACATGCCATTCCGCTGCCTCAGCGTGACTTACCAAAAAGTAGATGGGGGAAAATGATGGAAAAGAAGAGACAGCAAAATGAGTTGAAAAGTGAGAATAAAAGGTAATTTAGCTTTTATTAGGCTAGTCTTGGAGAATTTAGGATAGTCCATTTGTTTGCCTGATGAGTAAAACTTGTACAGCTTTTGGATGTTGTTACAGTTTACAGAGAGTGCTGTAATTTTTAACATTTTTAGCAGTGGCTAGGATGCTGAGTTACCTTGGTTATGTCAGGGATCTTTTTTTCCCCCATGTGTTTAAAAGGTTATAGTACCTTGGTTTGTTACAACTTGCAGCTTGAGGATGAAAGCAGGAGGTTAATGTTTGAATAATAAGAAACTGTTGGTGTGCTGAAGTAGGTGCAAAATTTTTTTTTATCAAAGAAGTAGAGATAGATTGGATTTTTTGAGAGAAGGAGACAGTGTTAATTTTTAGATGGGAGAATGACTTCCTCCAGGGTTTATATGTAGAATAAGTTTAGGGGCTCTTTTTTTGGTACACTAAAATTCAGTAATGATTAAACCTATGTAGGATTTACTGGGAGCACAGTAAGTAAAAGGCAGTATGTTTAATCTATCAGTCTGCTTTTCTAAACCAGTTGCTCTCAGCACTTAACATCTAGCATACTAGGCTTAGTCTTTTCCTCTGTTGTTAGATGGTTTTAAAATTTTCCAGCAGTTACTGGTTTTGCTTGTATTATGTCTTTTATAGTTAATATGCTGGCAAAATACTAGAAAAGTTAATCTTTTACTGCTAGTATTACTAAACCCAAAGAAATGGGAGAAATAGACTTCCAGCACTTTCAATAAGTAAAAGTTGTACAAAGAAAACTTCAGTTGTGATATATATTGATGGAAAGAATCAAGGAAGTTCAACCATCTTTTTGGATATTAAAATATTGCACTTTTCCTCATAGTTGTGTGCCCCAGTTAAGCAGAACTGGCACGCTGCCATTGTGCAGAGGAGGAATTGGAACTTGATGTTCTTGTTTTCAAAAACAAACCAAAATTCCTAGGTATTGTGGAGCTCCAAGTTAACGTGCAGGTCGGAGATGGGAACTAAGTGTGCTGTTAGTTTGGTCAGAAGTCAGATAAACTGATTGATTGTATGAACAACAGGAGCTTTGTGATGAGTTCCTCTGTGGAAAGCACAGCTTTACAACATGTGCTGGAATTAATATGAGGCTTGGAGATGTGATCAGCACAGCTCAGCCTGTGTTTGTGTGCCTCTAGGAGTTACAGATAGGAGGTAAACACACATTGAAATGTAAAAGTCAGTGTTGAATATCTTGTTTAGTTTTACTGCTGGTCATTGATGGCGTGTCCTAAAAGACTTGCTGTATATCAGCTGAGCTGCAATAACATGTTATACCTCAATAATATAATCCAATATCTGAGGTAACAGATGACAGTTCATACATCTTATTACTGAATATTTGAGCTCAGAGGCAGTAATACCAAATAAAAACAAGTGCAGTTTTATCCAACTTCAAACATTTCAGAAAGTATCTGTGTTCAAGGACAGTTAGTGTTGTCGACCTATAAGATCACCTTGCATGCTGGAAGGATGAATGAAGGTATGAATCTCGAGGTGGGTATGCAGTTTTTGCAGTGCTGTTGAGTCTGAAGACTCTCATCTGCAAACTCTTGGTCTCCCGGAGCGCTGTGGCTGTGCGTGCTTAGAGCTGTGGCCTTGGTAGAGCTCATCATTTCTCCTTAGTCACCTGATTGCTTCACCATCCTCTGAGACCTGCTAATGTGCTGAACTCAGTGTAAAACATGGGACTTCTGACCAGTTTCAGACAGACATTCACAGAAGAGGCGATGACCTGCCTATTTTGGCAGCAGGCAAATATTTAGGATAATGAGGGGGTGGGAGCTAAAGCCTACATTTCTCTCTGGTTTTAGGGTGCTGCCTTAAGTATCAGGCCAAGAGAGACAAGAATAGGAGCATTTTTCATTAAATTGTCCTCATAATGTGGAGTTGCTCAAAGGCCGTACTGACTACATGAGAAATAGTGTGAAGCAGCGGAAATTCAGATCACTCATGTGGCGAAGCTTTTGCTTCCTCTCGGAAATCTTGTATTCTTTACCATGCACTACAACGTGAACAGTAGGATTAGAGCGTGCCCTCCATCCAGCCTGGCCCAGAGTGTGGCTAGAACGTTTCTCTAGGATGTAGATGTGCATTGAAATCTAAGTTTCACAGAGAGTGTGCTGCAGGAGGGGACACGATCCCAAAATGCTGCTTTTCAGCTGTTCAGTAGCATCAGTGTCCTCCCTCAAAAGGGTGCTGGCTAACATGAGTTCTGGTCTGAAGCTTTTAAGCTGCTTGTACTTTATATAAAGAAAGTGAATGTCACACAAGGTTCTGTGATCTTCTGTGAGTCATGTATCTAAAAACTGGATGTGACAGTTCTTCATGGTACAGCATCCAAATTTCTTTTGGAACTTTCCCAAAGTGTTTCTCTAGGAGCGTTATCTGCACTACAGCATGTGGTCATTTGTGCAGGTGCTACAGTCCTAAAATTCAGTTTAGAATCAATAACAATCTTCCTAGAATTGCAGTTATTTCCTGATTTACCAGTCCTCACCAAGCTGAATTTAAAAAAACAAAAAAAACCCTACACAGGAAAAGCAGACTTCTTATGTTAAAGAAGGTGACTGAAAAAAGGTATAAAATTTTTTTTCTTTCACATAGTTTGTAAACTAGCTTTCCAAAAAGGCTGTTGGGGAATGTGTTTCATGTCAGGAATGTTGAATAAATTATTGGACAAAGCCAAAAAAGTATCATGGTTTATTTTTGAAGTGTGTGACAGATTTTTAGACTTTTCAAGTGAAATTATACTCCTTATTTTACTGGATGTGCTAAATAGTACTGTTTTTCAGTAGTATTATTTAACTGAAACAACATGCCTGGCTGAACACTCCTGGTCTTGGAAGCTAACCTCATTTTGTAGAAGTTCTCCCAGAAACTGCATCTACTGTAGATGGGAGCCAAAGACTTGTGTCTGATCTCTGGACAAACAAGTCCCAAATTAATTAAAGGTCTCTCTCTGTCTCTTGTCAGCTCCAGGAACCCGATGAATAGGAAAAAGAGGAGGATTATGTGACATATGTTGTTGAGAACAGATAGCAATGTAGAAGCAAATCTGAGTAAGAGCTGAACTTTCTCTTGCTCTGTGGGCTCTTAAATTGTAACTAATTTAATTTAAAAAAAAAAAAAATCCCTGGTCTTGACAGGAATTGTGCAAGCAGTGTATAATTTATTAATACGTGAAGTTTATCAGCAGCTATTAATCTAATGTTGTTCCAAGTCAAATGAATGGAGACTCTGCTTCCTGCTTATTTTGAAGTCTGTTGAGATACCTGGCAACAATTGTCAAATCGATTAATTACAAATTGATGAATATATTTCAATGTTGAAAACACTATAGTTCAGTTTTTATCTTCTGTTTAATATGACATGATTAAACAGTAAGTGTGTACTGAAAACTGAAGTTTCTAAACAGGAATATTACATAACTTAATGGTGGTTTGGTTTTTTTTATTTGTTAAGTCTACACTTTTCAAACACTTTCTGTTTGTCATTCATGAGCAATGCAATTTTTAAAACTAAATTTATGTAGAGTGAGCTATGATAACTTTGTGCTTTTTTTTTTTTTGGCAGTCAGGATGTTTTCTGGTACTACCATTTTGATATTAGCTTGATAGTGTTCCTTTTTCATAAATCAGTTGTTACTAAACTGGCCAACTCTGACTAGACATAGAGTTAAAGAAATAAACTAGTGAAAAAAAATAGCAGTAAATTAGCTTAGGGTTCCTGTTCAAGGACAGCTTATTTCAAAAACAGGTGTGCTTTTTTTTTGCTTGATGTTTTCATTCCTTGTCTAACAGTCTTTTAGACTATCTGAACATGATAATTTTGAATAAGAGTGGAAACAGGAGGATTTAGAAGAATCAGAGTGTTAGATGCTGTTCTTGTAGGTAAGGTGGCACACACTTTCTCAAGTATTCACCTTTTGAAATACTTAACTAATAATAATTACTTAATACTTAATGTTACTTAGTAAGTCTCTTTAGTTACTCTCGAATAGCTCTAGTGGTATAAGCATACAGTCTTTGATCGTACGACTGCAACTGTCTGCCTAGAAGGTTCCTCACACAACTCTCTCTGCTGAGGAGCGCTGTTCCTCACAACCCCTTGCTCCCCTCCCCCTTTTAGAATTTGGAAGCAAGTTAGGAGCAGCTAAGAGTTTAACATTAGTATTTTGGGATATATTTTTACTTCAGGCAAGATTAAATTATTTTCACTAGTTCTGTCTTGGACATGCTGGTTTTGGATCATCTAGCTTGTGTTTCTGAGAATTTGGCAATTTCTATTTGCAGTGTTACAATGGTGGAAGGTTTAAGGAAACGGCCATTAATTGTGTTTGATGGCAATTCAACAAGTACAAGCATCAAGGTGAAGAAGACAGAGAACGGGGCTGCTGATCGCCTAAAACCTCCTCCAGCTGGAAGCACCACCAACACTGTTAGGAGATTGTCAGTTCCTTCCAATGCCTCAACGTACATTTCAGCCTCCAGTTTATCAGAGGACTCTAAGCTGGGAATGAGGAATAATGAGGCTAAGCAGAACAGTATTTCAAAGACTAACAGCGGCGTGTTGGCTAGTCTGAAGGTGTACCCTTTGTCTCCAGTAGCAGGAACTACTGTTGTGAAGTTAAAGAGAGCTGTTCCAAAAGAAGAATCTGATTTGCCGGTATGTACATCAGTATCTTCTTTTGCAGGTTTGTTGTTTTGTTTTGTTTTGGTTTTTTAATTGAAACTTGCAGGAGCCAAAGGCAGATCCTTGTAAGAGTTTCCAGGATTTTATTTTGGAGTAGCACTAGATTCTTTATTCAGAAACAGGAAAAAAGGGTGGCTGGTTTGGGAAACATTAGAAGGAAAGAAATGAAGTACTCTGTCCTAGTTCATGGGAAACTTCTGTGTGAGAGAGGCAGCTTTGTAGAAAACATGCATGTAATTTTAAAATGAGTAAGTAGGTAATACTCAAGGTGGTGCTGGTAGCAATCAAAGCACAAAGAAAATAATCCTACTGGTAGGTCTGAGAGAGAGAACAGGTATTATGGAACAACAGCAGCAGCCTTACAGGGAGGACAAGTGGTCTGTTTTCTGTAGTAGGGAATTAAAAAAAAAGATAAGATTTGTAACAACCACATGTGAATGGTTGGGTAGGGCAAGCTTTCATTTGTCAGAGTGAAGGAAGAGATGTTACAGGAACTGAAGTGAGGTGCTGAGAGCTATAGAATATTTCCTTGGAGGCAGAACACCATATGTTTTAAATCTCGCCTAGGAATTGGCAAGCTAGAGGAAGGAACTGGATGTGAAAATCTGGAGAGATCTCTATGGCTCTGTATGAGAAGCCGTAACGACAAGCCCTCCTAGCTGAAGTGAGAGGCCAAAGGTCCAGTGCTCATTTTGAGCCATGGTGATCTTAATCTGGGCTTCTCTAAGCTGGTAAGAAAGACATGCTGAGATCTTAAACAGAAAGGTGCTGTTCTCAAATAAAGTCTGATGACTGAGCTGTTAACTGTAAGGGTAAATAGCTGTCTTCTTTCTGCAAGTTGGATTCAGCTGCAGACAAGTTTCCTTTAGAGAAGAGAACTGCGCTACAGTCAGGGGCAGAATGAGGCTGATGGGCTGAAGTGATGAGAGAGGAGCTAAGGGAGGATACGCAAGTTCAGGAGGGCGTTTCTTTGACAGTGTAGCTAATGGTGCTGAAAGTAGCTGCCAGCTGGGGAGAAAGATAGAACAAACAGTGGTTAATTTTGACAAAGGTGTGATTAGTCTTTTAAGGGCTTGTCAGTGAGCGAGGAGCAGTGGGCCACCTCCTCTTTAAAGCATGCTGTTAGGTAGAGATAAGTCTTATGTTTGTGTCATATTCCTTCCTGATATAAATGAAGGAATTTTCACATTTCCACTGGAATATGGGAATACCTGGAATAAGTCTGGGCTTCAAAGGAAGAAATAGAATATCTGGTCTCAGTTGAACTGCAGGGGGAGCTTCAGATATGCAGTGTGCAACTACATTGGTTAAAATTTTCCCAGGATACCAGACCTAACTTCTGTTTTCTCGGTATTTCCTCATGAAATGCTTTCTATTAATCTATTTTTTAAAAAAATCCTTTTATGAAAGAATGCAGGTAATATTCTTGCTGCATGGATTGGTAGGTTCCATCAGAATTCTGTTAACATGAGCACCTATACATGTGGCTGTTCCAAAAGACGCCTTTAGCGGCTTTTACAAGAATCATGACTGGGCCCTGAATCAAATTTGTGCTGGAGAGGTGTGTTTCCTACTACCAGTATCACTAATTTATTTTAGTAGTTAGAACTCTTCTAAGTATTGGTCAGATTTGAACCTACAGAGCTTTTGAAACTTGTTTAGTACACACCTCACAGGTTCTTTATATTTAATTTAAATGTTTTGTAGACACAGTGACGAACACTTTTAAGTGACACTGTATAAGTGACACTCAGAAGCTCTGACTTCTGACACTTGACTTTCTATTTTAGCCACATTTTACGTTGTTCAAGTTAATACCGGTAAGTTCAGTTGTGCCTTGGTTAGTATCGGTCAGACATGTTTGAAGTTGGGCAAATGTGTTGTATAGATGCTGCTTTACTGTCTGAAGTTAAAGAATATGGTATTAAATAATAAGTGAAGCAGCTGGGAAGAATCAGTAGACTTGGCAGATGGAAAGCCAAGTGGATAGAGTGTAAAGCCTGATGTATTTTTAGTGTAATGATAGTAATGACAACTTCAAGCAAGTGACTGTTCTTTGACTTTCAAGAAACACTGAACTATCCTTCTGATCTTTGGGTTTAATTCCCTTCAGCCTTTAAGTGGTTGCAATCCACAGGATTCTTGTAAATAAATTAACATTTAAACTCTTAAGGAGAAGAGACATACCTAGATTTTGTTCCCCAAACCAGTGTTTTGCAGAATGTTCTCGCAAACTCATACACCTGTCTTTACTCTGCTTGTGTAAACTGTTCAAGCTCTTAATTTCTCATATTTTTTCTTATTTTAGATGGTGAAAGGTAATTATTTCACCAGTTCAATCTCCCATTGTTTTACTTTGAGTTTGCTTGATTTTTCCTGGTTTCTTGGGGCAGGGCTTGAAAGATGAGTTCATCTGAGGCTTTGGCAATTATTTCACTTTTTTATACAGGCCATTACAAAGGAATACCTACTTTTCCTTCTCTTTTCCTAGCATTTTTACCATTTGACAAAAGTAAATTGTTTTCCTATTTGTATGTTTATTTTTTCTTATACAATCCCATTTCAATAACTATTTTAAGAAGACAATCTGAAATAAATTTAGAAGTGTGTTTTGACACTCCACTATGTAACTGTTTCTAATTGAAAGATGTTTTTGCCTAAGTTATTGTCGGATTAAGAAGAAGCAGAAGGTATATATGGTTTGCAGGTAGTTAAATTTATTGGCTTTATTTTTGTCTTAGTTCTAAGAGAAGTTCTGTGATGTTTAACTTTATCCACGAGGTGGCAATAGAAAGCTGCTGTAGCAGCGCATCGCTGGGAGCAGCACTAGTCGGTACTAGATTTGAACGGGGCAGGTTAATTACCAACTTCTACTTGCACAATGTATCTAAGAATACTTACAAACTTTCTTATATTCCAGAATGACCTAAAGCCTACGGAAGCAAAGAAGAAAATCCAGCATGTTACATGGCCGTGAAGTAGCTAATGGTGCTTGAAACATAAATGTTACTTCCCTGTTTTCAAACAGATAAGTCATATTTAAACAGTTTA
The DNA here is from genome assembly GCF_000700745.2 of Antrostomus carolinensis. NCBI lineage: Eukaryota > Metazoa > Chordata > Aves > Caprimulgiformes > Caprimulgidae > Antrostomus > Antrostomus carolinensis. The sequence continues at coordinate 17,874 of NW_010314608.1, read as the reverse complement.
GGTACAATTCTTTTTAAACCTTACAGGGATTCAGATTGCTGTGAAGTTTTAACAAGTTGTAGAGCTGGAGTCATTCTCACCAGTCACCTTAAGATTGTCTACTCTTGTACACCAAGTAGTTCATTACTTCTTTAAAAGGTGGTAATATTACAGTTTACTAAACCCCTCACTTTTAGTTTTCAGGATTATTATAGTTCATCTCCTGCATGTCCCTGCAATTCACACATACAAATTTTTTTGTTGTTGTTTCAGATTAAGTTTTGTTCCACTTCTGGTTAAATAGTTAAAATAGCAACTGAGATTCAGAGTGATGCCAAGAACCTTCTTGGCTTCAAAACCATAACTTATTTAGATGAGAAAACTGACCATTATGCTGATAAAATAGTCTGAGGTGAATTTTTTTCCTTTTTTTGCACAGGAGTGTAGAATTGACAGTGCAAGTTAGGTTGGTAATAAGAGATGAACTATTTAACAGCATTACTTCAAATTGAAGTTTCTCTTATTGATATATGAAGTAAGAAATGCACAGATGGAAGTATGTTATTAGACTGTTTGATATGAATCTTTGAGAGGAGGTGGTGAATGCAGTAGTGCCATGTTCTCTTAAATACACAGGTATATTTTATACATGCATAAGTGTAAAAAAAATGCTGATGTAGCAAATTTGCTTGTTTTCCTGGTTACAGTCATGCTTATAAAATATGGGGAAAACCTGTGGAATGCAGGCCAGTGCTTTCTCAGCTTACTAACAGTTGGAGAGGGGCAGGGATAGGAAGACAAAGTACCTTGAGAGCATTAGCGTAGCACTCTAAAAAAAAAAAACCCAAACCAACCAACCAAACCAAACCAAAACAAATCTGTTTTGGTTTCCCTTCCTTTGATAATTTAAGATGGATATTGGTTTTCTGTGAAACTTGGGTGTTTCATCTGGATTATTAGTAGTGCCTTATAAGGCAGAAAGTTAAGTTGATGGAAACATTTTTATTAAATCTCAGTGGCTCAGGGTGATGCCAGTTTAGATCCATTTTAGATATGGATGGTAAATAATAATAATGCTCCCAGACTTAGTAAAACAAAACCAAAAAAAGAATCAACTTCTGAATCCACTTAATTAACCCACTAAAAGAAGCTGTCAGTGGTGATCTGAAAGCTTGTTTACATTTTTAACATTGGTTAATATTGAAACCAAAAACTGTAGCTTAATTCATCGCTGACAGAAGTTCTCTGTTCACTGTTATGACATAAAAGGCACTTCTCAAATGGTGTAAAATGGTAAGAATGTGTGTTTTCAAATATTGTGTGCTGTTTCCCTTTTACTAAACACTTGTGCAGTTTTTGTACCTGAGTACAGCAAACTTTAATGTAATGTACATTTTGTATGTAAAGATTTGTCATTTAAGTAGCCTTATCCTATTTAAATAAATTCAATTAAAAGTAAACAAAGTAGTCCTGACTTGTTTTGTGATGTAATTAAGCTTGTTAATTTTATATGGTTATATTTCAGTGGACTTGAAGTGATTAGAACTTAAGAAAAAGCTTACAGGGTAAAAGGCTTAGTAGCTACTTTGGAGTTTTAGCAGCAGGTAGTGCCATGTGAAGTGCTGGCCCTTGTGCTAGTGTTATGGTCTGGTAGGAGTTCTGTTTTGTGGGTGGCTTCTTGGCAGTGGTTTAGAGTCTCAGCTATATTTTGTTGTAGTTCCAGTTGCTAGGAGGACGTGTTTGTTGGTGTGTGTTAAGGAGTAGTACACAGAACTGTATTGGAATAATGGCATGATGCTGCTATTGCATGGTAACAGTCTTGTTTTCAGAACAATGTGCTTTCCAGCCTTGTCATGTTTCACCTACCTTTTCCAAAGCTGGGACCATTTTGCCATCTGTTGTAGCGCTTGGGGAGTAAGCTGCAAGCCGTGCTGCTCTTAACTACCTCCCGCTGCCCCCTCAGCTAGTAGTAATCCTTCTTCTCTCAGCAAGGTATTAGGTAGAGCAGAGCTGCAGTGTGCTAGGGGATTGCCAGACCCCAGAGGAGAGAGTAAGTGAGGTGCTTGCCCTCCTTTGGGAGGTGTGAATATCAGAGGGATTTTTGTGGCTATTCTTTACTACACCAAAGGGTTGTATTTAGTCATTCAGTGAGATTGGAGTAGCATGGTATGCACTTCAGAAATGTCAGCCAGCCAAGTTCCCCAGGGCTCAGTATTGGGGTCAGCTCTGATAAATTCTTTAACAATGATCTAGATGAGGGGATCGAGTGCACCCTTAGTAAGTTTGCAGAAGACACCAAGTGGGGTGGGATTGTTGATCTGTTCGAGGGTACAAAGGCTTTACAGGGGGATCTGGGCAGGATGGATTGATGGGCCAAGGCCAACTGTATGAGGTTCAACAAGGCCAAGTGCCGGGTCCTGCACTTGGGTCACAACAACTCCATGTAATGGCTACAGGCTTGGGGAGCAGTGGCTGGAAAGCTGCCTGGTGGGAAAGGACCTGGGGATGCTGGTTTACAGCTGGGAACATGAGCCAGCAGTGTGGCCAGGAAGGCCAAAGGTATCCTGGCCTGTGTCAGAAACAGTGTGGCCAGCAGGAGTAGGGAAGTGATTGTGCCCCTGTACTCAGAACTGGTGAGGCTGCACCTTGAGTACTGTGTTTAGTTTTGGGCCCCTCGCTGCCAGAAAGACTTTGAGGTGCTGGAGTGTGTATAAAGAAGGGCAACGAAGCTGGTGAAGGGTCTGGAGCACTTATGAAGAGCTTATGAAGTCTTATGAAGAGCAACTGAGGGAAGTGGAATTGTTTAGCCTGGAGAAAAGGAGGCTGAGGGGAGACCTTCTTGCTCTCTACAACTACCTGAAAGGAGGGTGTAGTGAGGTGGGGGTTGGTCTCTTCCTCCCAAGTAACAAGCAATTGTTACTTGGGAGACAAGGGAAACGGCCCTTGGGGCCGTTACTTGGGGAAAATTGTTACTTGGGGACAAGGGAAACGGCCTCAAGTTGCACCAGGGAAGGTTTAGATTGGATATTAGGAGCAATTTCTTCACTGAAAGGGTTTTCAGGCATTGGAACAGGCTGCCCAGGGAAGCAGTGGAGTCACCATCCCTGGAGGTATTTAGAAGTTATTTAGATGTGGTGCTTAGGGATGTGGCTTAGTGGTGGACTTGGCAGTGCCAGGTTAACAGCTGGACTCTATGATCTTAAAGGTCTCTTCCAACCACAACAGTTCTGTGATTCTTCAAAGGGTATACAGTAGACCAAATCTGATCTGATGCATCTTAGCTTGTTGGATTAATGAGAGAGGAATGACCTGCGAGCACTTTACACTTGGTAAAGAAAGAGACAAAGTCAGGAGTGGTGGGAGGAACTAGGAGAAAACTTCTCTACCCAGTTACACACAGCGTAAGTATTTTCCTAGTTCTCCTTCCCATATCTGAAGATTCCTGTTGGAAGTGTGACATACCACTTTCCTTCTTTTGCTGAATACAAATGAGTTCCCTCTGGAAGGTGTGCCAGGATTGTACGTTGCACAATGTGGCCGTAGTTTTTCAAATGTGCTTTGGGAAGGGAGTTATATTCCTTTGGGTTGTTCCCTATTGATTTTGTTGTCCTGCCAGCGTGCTGTTGCTGACAGTTGCCTTTGCAGCAAACATGTAGCAGAAATGATGCCAGACCTATTGCAATACAGAACAAAATTAAAGCATGCCCTAATATGAAGTTAAACTCCTGACTTTTGCAGAGACTTTTGAGTTGTCCTGACCTCCTTGCTTGCTGATAACAGTAATATTTTGGTTTTGAGTTTAGAGTCTATGAACACATTTTTATCAGCTGCACTCAATTCAGTATTTTCATACTGTTGTTCATTTTTGCTGTTTTTTCCTGCTGATTTTGGTTAGTGGAAGACTCAGGTTGTATCAGCAGGGCCTGTATGAGGGTTGTCTAAACTCCACAGTTTCCTAATGACTGAGTGCAAAAAGGGTTGTGTTTGTATGGCTCTTGTGTTCTGTTTCTTCAGGCTGTGAAAGCATTTTATTTGTAAATATATCAACATGTAAATACAATTAAAGCACAATCACTATTTTGTTTTAAATTATTTTATTTTGAAAAATTCAGTGTGCAGTGTAATGCCAACTAACTGTAATACTGACATTGTCAATCAGAACTTGTACTTCACACAATGATCAGCTAGTCATGCAATAAAATATGTACCTGTTATGAAGCGCTCCCACTTCAGCTGTTTTATCATTATCTCTTTATGGCACGGTACAAATCCTTGTACATTGAAACACCCTCTACGTTCGCAGTCTTTCTACACACTTGACAGCACACACGAGGCACATAGCTCAAGAACACTGAGGTGAGACTAGAGCCTTACTGAAATTGAATGGTGTTTGCCATTGATTTCAGTGAGCTGAGGGTTTTCACCCTGAATATCCATCTATGAATGTTTTGTGCGTGGCCATTGTAATCCTTGAACTATATCACTTGCTTGTAACTGGAATATTTAGTGGAAGGAAAAAAAAAAAAAAGCACAAAAAGAGTATGTTATGTCAGTAACATCCAAATGGTTTTACATCTCAGGTTTTGCATTAGTTTTGATTAGCTGTAGAAATCTCAAACACCAACACTGCTACTAGAGGTTTTGAAGTTGTTTTCCCTCCAGATTTGAAGAGTTTGAAGGAAAAGGTTAAGTAATGTTAATAGTACAGTGAAACACAGAGTGGCAAAGCTAGTTCTGAACATCTGTGTATTTCAGACTATATATTGCAAGCACGGCTTTCCTCCCTTCTCCCCACCTCTTATTTTGAACTTTAAATATCCTTCCCGCATTCAGGGCAAAGGATGTCATCCCTTTCCGTGAGGAAGCCGCGACCCACTAATGAGAGAGAGCACTTCTTACAGTTAAAGCAATCGTTATGCCACTGCCGTTCTTCAAAGGAGATGTACTTGGTTCCTCCGACTCCTGTTTGAAAACCAAAAGCATTCTGTTAGAAGAAAAAGAGTGGTTCAGCCATCCAGTCAGGCTATTTCAGACTCCCCTCATGGATTCCTACGGAGACATACAGTAGTGAAAAAATGCCGTTGTGACAAATCTGTTTGTTGCTGTGCTAGTTTGGCCACCCTTATTCTGTGTAGCAAGTGATATTTTCATCCTCAAATAGTTCTGTTGCTTTCAGGTAAGTTAGTGAGCTATGCTGTTACCAGTGGTGATAGATGATGGCACAAATGAACTTTGAAGGGGCTGCATTACAATATGCAGCAGAAGAAAAGGAAAGCAACTGCTCCTGAACAGAAGTCTGATAGTTTTTTACAGAATGTTTTATGGCGTGTTAGTAAGTTAATTTTGTTTTGTAAAAATGCATTTTGAACATTAAAAAAGTCTTGACGGCTTATGTCATGACTTGAATCATAGCTTTGAAGGAGGAGTGCCTCAAGAAAAGAAGCGGGTTAGTAAACTGAAAAAAAATACTCAAGAGCTGGAGGCTGTGGAGGTTATCATATGGTGTATTCAAGTTGTACAGGGAAAAAGAGAAAAGGGACAAATGTCTCAGTACTAATTCTCTCTTGTTTAACCTCAGAAATGACAAGCAATTTGAATATGATGCATTGGAATGACTAGCTGGGAGTCAGTGAAAAGATTTAGTTGGGCATGTCTCTTACCTGATGAGAAGAGTTTTTGTTTTGTTTGGTCTGTAGTAGCAACGTTTTGAAAAAACAGCATATGATAGAAAGGACTGCAGTATTCAGAAAAGAAATGCCTCTTTCACATGAACAGTAAACAGTACGTGTGATGTTAGGCACTGAGTTTTCTAGGAGCTATGCAATCAGCCTATGTTAGTGAGGGATAGGCGTGAGGGAAGAGCAATAACGAGAAAATGGTCCAGATACAACTCAGATTTGCAGTCTTGGACTGTATGGATCATGCTGTTAAATGCTGATTACTTCATAGAGGAGGTTCTGTTTTTATGATATGTGTTTAATAATAAAGCTCTAAGCAGTTGCTCCTTTAAGTAGCTCTGTACTGGAAAGCAGTATCTAAAAACCTTGTGATTTCCCAGTTGCTGTCCTGAAAAGTCAGGGAATAAATGTACTGTGCTAAAGCATGAGGTGTAAGCCAGTTAGACACTTTCTGCTGGCAGAGGGACTGTTGGTGCTGAGGTCAGTGGTCCCTCTAATGAATGCAAGTGGAATGATGTACAGAACGTGCATATTTCACTACATGTGTAGCTCTGTTACTCTGTGTACGCCATGTTCCATGAAAATCAGGTGGAAAGGAGGAAACTTCAGTGTAAGGACCTCTTCCATTTCTTTTTGTTAGGCACTTGAAAGGCATCATAAGTATTTAATGTCACACATCTTGAGTTGTATAGTGTCTTGAGGCTCTGAAGTTATTCAAAATGAATTATTGACCCATTCCTAATACTAGAAGCAGTTCATTGAATAAAACCCCATAATTTAAAGGCACTGGCCATGAGAGACCTACCGCTGATTGGGTTTGTGCATCCAGCACACTTTTTGGCGTAGAGGTTGCAGAAGCAGCTCAGGCAATATGCAAACTCATCCCTGGAGGTAAAGCGTTGTCCAGACAGCTGCTTCTTGCATCCAGTACAGACGAAGCACTCCTTATGCCACGGCTGCTCCCGGTAGGTAACGCCTCCTGTAGTGATAGCCTGGTTTATGGAAAGTGAGACAGAAAGTGTTTTCTTGAGGGTGGCAGGTTTGTATTTTGATTTGGTAGGGAGGAAGGGTGATGAGGTTTTTGTGGGTAGGAGGAGGGAAAGAAGGCTAGCAGCAGCAAAGTCATCATTTTGGCTGGAGCTGACCTTGAGAAAAGCATGTAAGTGACTTGTAATTCCCTAATTTATACAAAGAAGCCCCATAGTAAAAGTACTTTATTCTCCATATATTGTACAATCTCCCTCTCAATTGTCCTCTTTGTTTTTAAAGCTAGGCTTTGTATGTCGCTTTTCATATGTGTGTGCTAGGATTCTCTGTACCTTCACCTGACCCATTCTTCATGGTGAAGGAACTACCTTATGTGTTTCAACTTCCCTGTTACTTTCCTTGACAGACTGTTTTATTTCAAATTTTAGCTGAAGTCTTTGCTTTCTGCTTCTCCAGACTTTGGGCATTTTCTCTTCTAATAAGTTGTTGCCTGCAAAAACATCTCCCCTGACAAACTGAACGTGTTTTGATCCTTTGAGTGTTCCTAAGAAGGCTGTAAAATTGGACAGTTTAATTTTTCTTCCTTTCTTCCCTAAACAGAGGTTTCCTGGGAATCAGGCTTGTATGTGATCACGCTACCTCCTATGTGTATTCATTTGTGTCTTTGCCTCTTCCCAGGTATTTTTGAGCCTGTTCTCAAATGTGGTTAAAATCGGACACTAGGCAGAGTTTTTAAGATACAAAGCTCCTATAAGCGTCAGAAAATCAATGGATGGATAGGAGGTAGTAAAGGTAATTAGATATACTTTAAGTCAAATACTGAAATAAATATTTACCCTTTACCTGTTTGCCTTTGCAGCAGCAGCAGAGGTGCAGTCCTTCCTGGCCAGCTGGTATGTCTGACCAGACTGCAGCTTTGCTTGACTGGGAGGGCAAACGAGCAGGTAGCACACATGGAAGAAAGTCTGGGTAGTGTGGGCACAGGTGGTGGCTGGAAGTACCCAGAGGGTAAAGGGTGACAAAGAGGAAACAGTGGCAGTGGGAATGGGGATGTACTGCAGATATAGCTGTAGTTTTGATTGGTTTTGCCTATGCATATATCCATAGGAAACTGTGGTTTGTTAGTTCCCTAATGAATCAAACAATTTTATTTTTTATTTTTTTACTTTTAAAAATTTGTGTCTGTGTATAGAATTTAGGAAATTCACAAATAAAAGGTCCTTAGCCTAGAAAGTCATATTTCTGAGCATATTGAGTTTACCTGTGTTTGTTTCAGGAATGGCATTTGCTCTGCGTAAAGCTTATCTCTCTGTCTTGAACTTCGTTAGAATATTAAAATACGATCAGCATTAGCTCATCTTCCTTCAGTTGGAATGTTTGGATATATGATGGTTTATATGGGAATGAGGTTATTCCTATGTTCCTATGCAGGGTTTTTTTTTTTTTTTCTTTCCTGTTTGCTTTTTTTTTTTGTGGTGGTGGTTTTTTGTTCCAAAAACATGTTCTCTATGCTTTCAATACAAGGGGATCTCTAACCTTGAGTAAGAGAATTCTTACTGTAGTAAATGCAGTGCCTAGTGCAGGATGGGAACTGAAATTATATAAGCTCTTAAAATCAGTTAATTCTGAATCTTTTATCAGACATAGGAAAAAAAAAAATATGTTCTACCTACTTGGACATAAAATGGGATGGACTTCGATCTCTTAGGTTTTAGGTAAGTAAAATAAGAGGACTACCTTCTTGCACTGGACGCACTGCATGGCAAACTGCTTTTCATAGCAGGGTACGCAAAAGTTTTGATTGTCCTTAGGGATGAAACTCTTTGTCCCAATAGGCTGTTGGCAGCGGTAGCAGATAAAGCAGGTCTCGTGCCAGCTGTTGCCCTTGTATTCCATCTTCCGAGTACCTGTAATGAGACCAGAGCATCAGCTGGGCTTCTGGCTCGGACTGGTGCCGTTTGTCACCCTCGTTGGGCTGAGAGCTGGCTGTCAGTCCATGAGCAGCGCAGCTATGAGCGAGAGGCTATTTCATGCTTTGCATGGTATTGGGTACCATTTTAAGTTTTTGGAGAGTGAGTGGTTCTTCTTCTAGAAAGAAGAAAGGTTTATTGCTAATAATGAGGGATTAGGACAACTTTTTGTGGCGTTACTAGGATTAATAATGAATTCTAATGCAGAGGAAGATCCTGGGAAATTGGAGAGACACCCATAAAAACTACTGTTAGTGCTGAGTAAAGGTAAGACCATTCCACATTAAAGTTTGACTTTGTTCATTCCAGGTCCCTTTTGTTTCTTTTTCAGACAGCTGGTTAATTCCTGGCAAGCTTCTTGCCTCCCTTTCCCAATAAAGTGTAGTCACTGTCTGAGAAATAGAATTATTTCGTGTTTGCTCTGTGGCCCTATTCCTCATGGAAGTCCACTATAAATTTGCAATGTTTTCCAGGTCTTCTGCAACACCTGTCCTAAATGTATCTGTCTCTTGAAACTTTCAGTGAGAAAGAAGCTTTTTCTCTGTCTTCAGTTGTATTTAAACCAGAGTTGCAATGTGAAAGGAACAAAAATCTTTAAACAAGCCTATACTGAAAACCAGGGAAGTGTTATGGTAGTCAGGAGCTAAATGTGCTTCTCTAGAATGAAGTTTTAGAGTACAGATACTGTACAGATTCAGTCCATTGTATGACAAGTGGACTCTGAGCCCTTCCAGGACATTGGAGATGCCTTATTATATGGAGAAATTTCTTTGCACACTATATAATTTCCTATGTACCACTTTGAATCTGAATAACTGATAGTGGCCAGAAGGGAAAATAAATGATGCTCCTACAGTTCTGCATTACTCTTGAAGCCGGTAGCAACACATACAATGTCAAGTGCTTGGAAGACTGACAAGCTGATCACATGTTGGCTAAGGATGAAGAACCACACTAACTCCTTTGATGCCAGCTCTCCCCACCCCCATTACTGCAGGGTGAGATTTCACCAGTTTTCCCTTCCCAAGCATTCATTCCTCTTTGTCTGCTTGTTGCATCTATTTATTCCTTTTTTTTTTTTTAGTCTCATTAAATTCTGCCCAGAGGCATAATTCAGGATTTTTTTTTTTTTTTAACAATTGACTTTCAGGAGTGTAGTAAGCAAGCTGTTAATTATCTTTCTGCTTGATGCTTACATGCTTGAATATTTCTGATCCATTTTATTAATAGACACCTTTTAAGAATTATGCCCTCTCTATGCTAGTAACTTTCTGTATCATATCAAGGAGCAAATAAATCAGCCCTTGAAGGAATGATGTTCTGGAAAAAGGAGATGTGGATACTCTTTTTTTGGAATATTCTGGAATTTTATTTTCACAATTTTAGATGTTCTCTCTTTGGGATCATGTCACTGAAACACAAAGTGGGGGAGCTTTGTTAGCTGTGGAACTGAAGTCAGCAGGAGTTTAGTTTGCAGAAGGACTGAAAGATCGAGCTTGTAATTACTTTAGTATTTAATGAGTATGTCATGATAATGCTTTATTAAATCTAAATTGTACACTTAGTGAAACAGAGCAAAGCAAAGGGCAAGTGTGGCATTAACAGTCTCCATAAAGGCAATCTAACCACTTGCTGGTTCTTTCAAAATTAATTATGCTTCAGTTGGTGATCATAGTGCTCTGGTGTAGCTTCTGTACTAACATGGTGTGCTGAGTAAGTAGAAAATACATGCTGGGTGCTCTCCAAATGTGGTGACATCATGGATATCTTGAGTAAGCAGCTTAAAGACCAGTTGGTGGTTGTAAAGCTTCATAAAAATTTGTTTCTTCTGTTTCAGAAGAAAAGAAGGGATTCTCTGGGTTGCTGAATCCAGCCTCCGTTACTACTTATCAGTACACAGCTGGCATAATAGGCAAAAAGATCCATTCGGTAAATAAGCTCACTGATCATGGGGATAAATTTGATGAAAAATCTTATAAATATACATACCTATATGTAGTTGCAGCTTTAAAACTAGCAGTGGCTATTCCCAAATATGTCAGTTGTTAGAGCTGCATTGGTAAAAACAGGTGCACATAGAATCATAGAAGGATATGCCTAAACTCAGCTGTGAGTAGATAGGGCCATCTGCTTTTAAATATTATTGTTTCTATTTATATGTCCTATTTCATCATCAAGCCCTCATTTTTACACCTTAGGTGCACAACATTGTGGTTTTCAGCTTTTGTCCAAGATGACCAATGTCAGAACCAAACAAGGAAAAATTTTACTGGGAAAAGTAACTAGTAATCATTATGGAGCGTGTATGTGGATTCTTCAAATTGCCTTTTAATGTTTTATTTCTGGACCAATACCTTCCACTTTAAGCCCTCAAATCATCACAGAATGTTATAGTATTGACATGAGCAGATGAGGTTTTAGCAATCTATTACTATAACTTCATTCTTCATGTTGAAAAAGAATATGGCTTTTTCCTGTTTCTTCATATTTTTGTGCTCAAGAAAGACCTTAGAATCATAGAATAGTTTGGTTGGAAAAGACCATTACGATCATCTAGTCCAACTGTAAACTTAGCACTGCAGAGTTCACCACTAAACCATGTCCTGTTTTTATGGGAAAAGCTATATTTAATTACATAAAAAAATAAATAATGAATTAAGTAAGCTGTTAAATTTGCAAACTGTCTCTTTGTGGAAGACGATCAAGGAAGAGTACAAAGCTGGGATTGGATGGAGATCAATTTTTGTTGTCCAGCTATCAAAACCCTATTAATGAATACCACTTTAGAAAATTAGAAATCCCATTAATAAAAATGCTAATTGAAACAAATACTAATTTTCAAGAGTAATCCACTTCATGTGAATAACAGTTCTATCATGATCCACTGTGTAAATTATGTGTTCTGGTCATGGAAATGACTTATAATGCACCATCAACTATATTTTACAAAGTTCACCATATCCTAGCAGAGATAATCAAGGGAAAACACTTGTTACAAATATTACGGGGTTTTGGCTTGATATTTAGCCTAATCTTATCTTAGTCCAAAAAATGAGCATCCTAACCTGGCATAATAGTCTTCTTGCACTCATTACATTTGGAAGAGTATTCATTGGAGTAGCAGTCAGTACAAAGTAGATGTTCCTCTTTTGCAGCAAAAGGTTTGTCCACCAGTGAATTCTTGCACTGGAAGCAGTGGAAGCAGGTTTCATGCCAGTGGCGGTCCTTGTAAGAAAGATCCTGTAGAAATCCAAAACCACAGAGTGAGCAGAATGAACAGTTTGTACAACTGGAAGCTCAGAGAATGCAAACATGTCCAAATCTAAACCACAGCGAAGAGCTGAGGCTAATTCACACAGCACAAAAAATCAAAATGTTCTGATGAAGGTGGACTTATTTTGCTGTGATAACCAAGAACAGCTCATGACAGCTATCGACACTTTTTAAGTTCAAGGTAACCTTCATTTTTCGCATGTGGCAGAAGAACAACTAGTTTCATTTCGGTATTTCCTTTGAGAATAAAGCCCCATTTCTGAGTCCGATTAAAACTTGTTAACCTTAGAGGTATAATAGACTTCCCATATTTGTCTTAACTATTGCTGATTTAGGTGACCCTAACCCTAGCTCTTCACTCAGGGGCAGAAATAATTTTCCCCATTACTTTCTGGTATTTATTCATTTCATCAGATTTACATAAAGGGTGGAATTGTTCTGATCTCTGTTCCTTTTTTTTCACTGCAACTAATTTTTACTGAGTCTTGTGTTCTGTTTTACCTATGTTTCAAATGTGGATCAGACTGAAAGATGAGAGATCACATTGTACCTGCAGCTAGTGATCCAGAACACTCTGGCCAAGTGATTAGCACGGACACCTAAGTCTTTAAAATACTCTCCACAGTGGTACTTTTATTATTTAGAAAAAATGCTCCTTCTAAAAATTGTGACCTAAAGGGATGGATTATGTCTTTGAAAATTTAAATTAAGGTGTCCTAATCATGAACAGTGTCTTTGGACTTCAAACAAAATGGAACTTAGATCATTACAAGGAAGGGTGTCTACCCCAAAATATACCGGCTTCAGTTGGAGGCAGGAGCATGAGGGGCTAATATTGTCGTGAATGGGGAGTATAAAAATTCATCAGAAATAACTTTTCAGGTTCTAGCTCAAGATCCTCTATATATTAATTACAAGCACTGAATTAATCTGGTTAACTGAAGGAAAATAATGAGTTCTAGAATATAATATTTTTTGATTGTGTAAATGGAAGCATGACAAAGTGTTCAAACCTAACCTGACCTAAGCTGCTCTATGCCAGTCCGTACAGTCACAGGTAACTCCAAATGGGCAGTCATAGCCCAGAGCAAACAAGAGATAGTGTGGATTTAGCTTAACCTAAAATAACCACGTTATGTCTCCAGGAGCCTTGTTGTCATAAATAGCTAACAGGAAGCACTGAAATAGTTCTACCCAGCTCAGCTGATCTTTGGTAGCTTGTTAAATTATAGTAACTTCAGTCAGAATCTGACCATGCAATAGAGGCTTTGGACATCTGCACTGCTCACCTAAATTTCTTAAATCACTGTGACAATGGGAACCCAGTGTGTCTTTCACCTCAGAAGCTGAACTCTACAATTGAATATCCAAGCTTTCTACTTTACAGCTTTCAGACAGTCTGTATTCACTTTGTCTGTTCATTTCAGGTAACTCCTTTTGAAACAACCCAAATTTCTGACTGTAAAATTTTATTATTTTCTAACAGCAAAATGAAAAAAAAAACCACTCCTTATTTGGAAGTTATTTGCATTTTTTTCTATTTAAATGAAGTTGAATAGTCTAAATCTGATCTCAGAGCAGAATAATATTTTTGACAGAAAAATACAATGTACAGCCAACAGAGTTTTCCAAAATGTGATTTTTTTCCTGCTAGAAAATAGAATAACAACAGATTTGTTTTTCTTTCTCGTGCATCTTTCCCATTTGATGCTTTCTCCTCTTTTTGCAATATTCTGCAAGCTATTTTTTATCTCCAAAATTCATTGGTTTTTATCTGCTTTTTTTTGCCTTGTTTCATCAATAAAACTATACCCTGGAGAAGGTGCTTGTATTCTAGAAGAGGACTAATGAAGACAAGGATTAGGTGTCAATGATGAAAGGTTTGATTCATGAGTCAGTTTTGATGGCAGCTTGTATAGGCACTAGCTGGGTAGGTGAAAGTAGCAGATATTTCATCAAAGCGATGAAATGCAACTACAACCTGAAGCACCCAAGATACAGACTGACTTGAGTAATCTGAGCCTACCTTGGATGATTATAACAGGTATTGTCATTGAATGTAGAGGCAGTATAAGATACCTGGCTTTGACATGCCTGCAGCAGAATATTAGGCCAATGGAATGGATACTGCTTTGTCTCTCTGAATATGTCACATCCAAAGTAAGGAAGTTGAAGGTACTGATGAAACGGTTTCTGCATCGTGATTGTTCTTAGGTCAGTGTAATAAAATCACTGGAAATCAGGTTTGGTCTACTTCAGTATGTTGGATGTCTACCTGGAGTCTTTGGCTTGTACATAAGCTGTGACTGTATTGATGTGCAAAACAGACTTCCTGCTTCTCTGACTGTTGGGCTGGTCTTCAGTTAAGTTGAAAGAGCATAGGCATGTGAGCTCTAGGTTACACTAGCTGATTGTAACATACATAAATCTGTTCCAGCAGAAGGTACAAGTGATATACAACTAATTCCTGTTTGTTGCATGGATTTCCAGGAAGAACTAATAAATATAATTACTATCGTGGACTCAGAACTGGAGTGTATCCTTAAAATACTGATGCGCATGACTTTTCCACTGCTTTATGCAGCCTGAGGAAAATTAGTCCCTGGTGCTACGTATTTTAACTTCCTATGTTGCCTCAAAGAAATCTGGAGAATGACTGCTGTTGCAATTGATCTATGCATCTATCTATGAAAAGTGAAAGCCATGTGTTCTTGTTAGATGAAGGACACATAAACACAGATAAGAGACTGAAGAATTACCTTCACTTATCTAGAGATGCATGCACACAGATGCTCGTGGACATGGTCTGTCCTGTACAAGTATTTTGCATTTGAAGTGCAGAGAGCACCAGAACACTTCCAGATGTGCTGCTAGTGAAAAGAGAACAGGAGGAGGGCAATACCTGTCTCTGCAGAGCTACGATGAATCCTTCAGCAGAATTTGCAGGGAGAAATATTTAACAGTTCATTCAATTACATTTCTTCTCAACATGGAAAATAATCCTTCCCTTATCAGGTTTAATTTGAAGATAAAAAGTAACCAGAATAGCAAAACCTAAAACTACTCAAATTTGAATAGGTTCTTTTCTCAGCCTGATCTTAGAGTCAGCCTCAGCTGAAAGTTTCAGCTCAGTGTTCCTTGGGATGACCAAATTAATGGTGGATGGTTCTCAAACAGATGTCAGAGAGTGGGCCTAATAGAGGTCCTTTGTACACGCTCAGATGACTGATTGTAAGAATATGGTGCAAGCAAAACTTCATGCAGATCCTATTTCTATCCAAAACTTTAGAGTCATCCCCAAAACAAAATGGGTTTGAAACTTATGGTTTTGAAAAGCCATTAAGTACTTTTTAAAACAATTTGATTTTCCCTTATTTTCATGATGTCATCCCCAAAGAAAATTTTGTCAAGCTAATTGTTCTCAACATTGGCAAAATCACATTTTACAGCTCCTCCGTAGTTCTGTGTAGTTTTGATCCAGCATGGTTTATTGGGCTTCTAGGATGGGACTGCCAGTGGCTTTTGTTTTTTGAACTAGAAGAGCCCCAAGACTAGAGTGACCAGGTAAGTGGGTTAAGCATAGGCTCCTCGTATCCTGCAACTGCATTGGCTTCTGCTCTGGCTTTATAAGTCTAAGTAAACCTAAGCCATTGTGTATTGCCTTTTCTCCTGAACTGGTATTCAACAGGGACCTAAAAGGAAGTGGGAGATTAGAGAGATTATTACCAGAAGAGTAAATGTATATGTTTGTTCATGAACAAGGACTACATCAGACTTTTTTCTTGCCACAATGCTCTTTTCAGAAGGCTGAGCAGAGGAGATGGGGTATGACAACAAAATGCTGTATGGATTTTAGCTATGTACACCCTGTAGCAAATATGTTAGACTGGTACTTCCCTATCAAAACCAGGTTTTAAAAAGGTAAAAATAAGTTATTTTTTTCTGAACCCAGCACCTTAGGGGTATGAGAAGAGGTAAAGGTATCTGCCTTTTACCATTCTACTTCACAACTAGTCAGGTGTTCAGCATTGCACTGAAAAAGTGTTGTGACTCAGGACAAGGTTTAAACATTAAAAATTTGAAAACCAAATATTTTTCCCTTTCCTGATTGACATTACTAGAGGCTTTACTTTTTGGTTTAGTTTGAGTGTAAGACCAACCCTTTCGATTAAGTTTTGGCCTGTGTGCTAACACAGTAGCTTTATCTCACAATCCACTTTTAATTTCATTCTTACATTTTGCAGAGAGTTTTCACTCCCTCCTGCCTGCCAAAGCCAACTTGTGGACTGCATTAAACATTAGATTACTGTAGGTATTTGCTGTATTTGAGATGGTTTCTTTGCCATCAGGCTTGCAAGGAAACTATTAAAAAAGCCAAAATCAACCAAAAGTCACACTTCAGCAGTTAAGCAAATGAGAACATAATGGATGGATTTCCAGAAAGAAGTGTGAAACTGTAGACATGGTGAGCATTCACCAGGGACGTAGGCAACAAAATGCTAATACTTTTTACAAAGAGTAAATTTCTATTAGAACCTGTTGACGTATGGATAGTGCGTAATAGCTGCCAGAGAAATAGCTGTGTCATGTTTTTCTCCTGCCTGCCTGTGCCTCCTACCACTTTGTATATGAACTCCGTATATGACACTTTTAATTTGTCTGTGAAAGTTTCATAAACATCAGCTAGAATTGTTTACAGCTAGTGAAATGGCCTAAGTCCAAAGGTGTCATTCAGGGGTTTTCAATGAAAAAAAGAGAAAGCATTTAAAATGAAGAACAAATTAGTTATTACTCAGTTACATTTAGAGTTACCCATAAATTACCATAGGAAGATTGAAAGATAGTGAAGTAAATTCTTTCCTGATTTGAATTCGAAGAAAGATCGTCTTCAGGATAGTTGTCTTACAGGCTTCCTGTGCCATAGCTAAAACACAAGGTGAAAATCTGGCATCACTTTGACCCTCTCAGAGCCCAGTGCTGTCAAAGTTGGAGTATTACCAGTATCTGAGTAGGCTTAAGTTCAACTCAGGTGAGATGACGCTGTGCACCAGTGACGATACACTAGTAGTGTCAGTCACAGTAGTGTCAGAGATGGAGAGCTGGCTGTCCTATTGTCAATACCTGTTTTATCTTGGTGTACTTAGTTTGTTTTTGTACAGTAATTTTCATCCAGACAAACAAGCATTTAAGATGCTGTCAAAGCTAGTTCTTGTTTTGCACCTTTAAGGAATCAGGAGCTCCAGCTCTTAATCATAGTCTTTAGTCTCACATTTTCAAGTTTTAAAAACATCCATAGAATAACAATATAGCCATTGTCAAGAAGGAAATTCTTTGCAGAGTGAAAATAGGCACTTCTCAATTGCATCTGGGTTCTCAGTTCAGAACTTCTCCATGTAGAGAAACAGCGGAGGCCAAGAAAGAACTTGCAAAGGAGGATCTGAGGTGAGAGAGATATGGAGCTTTACAGGTTGTAATGTGGATGTGAGGGTGGGTGCCACTGCCAGATGCAGAGGCATGGATGTGACCCTTTCTGATAACGTTGTCACTTCATTAGGTTTTAGTTCCAAATTTGTATAAAGTCGGTATAAAGGCTATGTCAGAACATACAAATAAATATGGAATCATAGAATCATAGAATGGTTTGGGTTGGAAGGGACCTTAAAGATCATCTAGTTCCCCCCCCCCTGCCAGGAGAAGGGACACCTTCCATGTTGCTCAAAGCCTCATCCAGCCTGCCCTTAAACACTTCTAGGGAGGGGGCATCCACAACTTCCTTGGGCAACCTGTTCCAGTGTCTCACCACCCTCACAGGAAATAATTTCTTCCTAATATCTAATCTAAACCTACCTATTTTGTACGTGCAGTAAACATACTGATTTTATTCCCAAACACAGTACATTTTATCCTCTTTCCTCTTGGGAAAATGCAAATGCAATGTGAAAAAAGATATATATATAAAGATACATACATATATGTTTTGTGTATGT
>NW_010314607.1:807-29229 GCF_000700745.2 Antrostomus carolinensis | reverse complement strand
AAGAGCCGCGGAGCCTGCGGGCACCAGCCCGGCCGTGCCAAAGGTGCCTGGTCACCTGCGGCCTCTTCTGTGAGGGCTCAGAGGACCCGGCCCCGCCTGGGCCAACACCCCAACCGTGCAGGTGCCCATGGCAAAATGGCCGTTCCCCTCGAGCCCAAGCCAGGCCCCCCAAATATCAGGTTTCCCCACAGCTTCTCCACCACCATAAAACAGCCTCAACACAGGTGGGATTTAAACAACTACCTCAGTTTTATCCTTGTTTCTGATCAGGGTCACCATCTTGGGCCGGGCTCACTGTTAACTTCTCCCCCAGCTTCTTTTGTCCATCTCTCTGGGAGGAAGACCACTTCCTCCTCCTCCTCCCACACAGCAAGAAGACCTTTTACACAGCCACAAGCCCACCTGGGCAAAACCAGATCTAATCATTTAACAACCCACAGACACCTGGTGAAACAGCACTGAGCTTCACCAGCCCCTTCCCCAACCCCAGGACACAAGTAGAAGCTCAGCTTCCTATTTCCACCCCAGAAAAACACCCCTAAAGAAAATTAACTTCGAGCAGTACTGCCTGAGAGCTTATAACAGTGATGGAGGGCTCTCCAGGCCCAGCCTCACGTCCCCACCAGCCCCTGCAAACCCAACGGTGCCCTCCATCAGCACCTGCTCTGGAGGTGTTCCTGCACAGATAAATAGGAGGTCACACAAATTAAAAAAAAAAATGCTTTTGTTTTAGGAAACAGCCTTTATAACATTAAAAAATATTGGAGGGAAATTAAATAATTATTGAGGCAAGGCTTAGTGGATTTAATTGCTGCTTTTCCACTGCATGTAATTGGTGTTTTAAGTTATATTAATAGTGTTTCCTATTGAGAGGCAGGTGTGTGCTACAGAAAGAGGGGGTTATTAATAGGACAACCACCATCAGGTGTAATTGAGATCATCTTATCAATCACTCCATGAGGCAGCGCAAGCTCAGAGTTTTCCACCTGGTTAAGCACAAGCAGCAAAAAGCCCCTTAACTTTTTTATGCCATGAAGCCGTTCATGGAGAGTTAACCGGACAGCCAAAAAGCCACCCCAGTTGCTCCAGTGCTTCTCCAAACATTCATATCCATCCCTCCCTGGCTCAGGGTAGATATGAGATGCCTCCATGCCATAGAGCTCATGTAGCCTGGTGTTTTATGGTTTTTTTTTACTGAAAAGATTTATCAATATACCCAAAAGCAGGATGGATCCACCAGGAAGAAGAGATCAGGAGGCAAAACTGTGGCTGCCCTCATAGTCTCAGAGAGATGGAAAATAGTGCCTTTTCCAGAGGAAGAGGGAGATGTCAAGGGTGTTCATTAACCCAGAGGGAAGGACAAGAGATGGGGGCTCTCAATACCCTGTGAAGATGATGCGGTGGGTACAACAGGCAATATCTTGCAGCAGTTGTCCTGGTGCCCTTCAATCCTGATCTGCAAAGTCACACCAATACTGCAATAGGGAGCAACACTCTTGAGCAGAGCTACCCCCATGGGCCATCCATCGCTTCGTTACCTCTGTCCCCACTTCCTCAGCATCGCCAGCACAGTCCCTGCTGCAAAAACAGGCCAGGCCGGGAGCCATGGGGAGCTGATGGCTCTTCCATGCTGTGGTTGCCATCAGGGGATTTAAGCTCACGCTTACGTGCACAGCAAAACCCAGAGCCATTGCAGGCAGCAGTGTTGGGCTGTGTCACCAGCAGCTTGCACTGCTGGCAGCAGCCGTGTCCAGAGTGCCACCATGCCAGGCAAGGGCCACATTGCCTTTCTCTTCCAAGAAGGAGGAGATGGGTCATCCCTGATGTATGGTGGAGCAAACAGCATCACGGCACAGCAGCGTTGAGGGCTGTTTTCATCTTTCTGGCAGCTGATGCTTCTCCCAAGGAAAAGCTCAGCCCTGCTGGTACCATGCACAGGGGTCACATCCAGCCCCATCCCATAAACACATGGCACAAATAAAGGTGAAAGTCTGAGGAAATCTTACAGCTTCATAAACTGGGCTTGAAGAAAACCTTCAGGTGCATTAAAATTAATTAAATAAATAAATCACAAAATGCAGGAGCAGCAACACTGACATACACCTCCCGGGGACATGCATGTCCCAAGGACAAGGGTAACACCTTGCAACCCTCAGCCCTTTTTCCCCCAAAGCCCAGCTTTTACGATGCATCAGCCCTTAAATCTTAACAAACAGCCCACCCAACCCTCTGCTAAACCAGCACCTGCCAACAGCCACCTTAGCTCATCAAAGGTGCATTGGAATTAATTTCCCTTCCCTCCCAACGATATTATTTCTATTTTCTTCAGGTAAAGCCAATAGTAGGCCAAAAACCACTGAGCACTGGAGCAGGCCCTGAATTTGTGATCAGAAACACCTCATGCACTTACCTGCTGTGTCACAAGTGTTCCGGACCTCCTTGGCTGCTTCTGTAGAAATGACCATACTGCAAGAAAACCAGTAAACCATGAACTATGAAATGACCTATAGAGATAGGAGGCCATGTCTACTTTCCCTAAAGATACTGGGATTATTTTTTTTTCTCTCCTATGGACTAGAATGAAATCTAGACCAGGGCCAGGACAAAAATCTAGACAAAAAACAGGACAGCCACCCATCAGCAGCTGACCAACAGTGGTTACTAAAGCAGAATGGTTCTGTCCTGTCTTCAAGGACAGTCTATAGCTCTGGCCCTTTCTGACCTACTGACTTGAAACTGGATTTTAGTGTTTGATTGTCAGGGATGTCACACACAGCCCTAAGCACTGATGGTCCCAGGAGGTTGGTTGAGAGAAGAAACCTATAGCCATATGGACACAGCAACTGTTTCAATATCCATCCCACCAGAGGTGTCCTCAGTTTCAGCATCCCAGCGCCTCCCTACCTTGCCTGGGGGCAAGGAGGCCAAGCCATACCATCTCTCCAGCCCCCCAGGACGATCACCCTAGCAGCTCTAGGCTCCTCTTTCTGAAGACCCTCCAAAAAAATCCCTCCTACCCAGCACAGGAGGGCCACCACTGCTCAGCCTTAAGTCAGAGCTGCCATCCCCCACCTTCCTCTGGGCCTCATTAATCTCACTTCCCCTAATGAGGCACTCCCTTTCAGGTGAGGAGGAGGCCTTCACCACTTCTGGGTGAAGGTGCACTAATGGGAACTGCACCGACTCACACACCTGAGCAAAGTTTGCAGGATCAGACCATACTAGCACACACTTCCTCGAGGAGCACCGTGCACACTGCCACAATGCTACTTCTTTTTTTGCATGAACGGCAGTCATGGAGCTCCAGGTAGCCCTTGGCCATGCTCCTCACTGGCTCCTGCTCAGAGGCAGAAGGAGAAGAACCATAACTGGGTTCATTTGAGTAGAAACCTAAAGCCCACAGAAAACACTGAGGATACTAAAATCAGCAAAAAGACCTTAAATCACAAAATCACAGCATTGCCTCATTTGGAAAGGACCTTTAAGATCATTGAGTCATTAAGATTCCAACACTGACAGGTCCCCGACTAACCCATGTCCCTCAGCACTATGTCTACAGGACTCTTCAATCCCTCCAGGGATGGGGACTCCACCACTGCCCTGGGCAACCCCTTCCAATGCCTCAGAACCCTTGCAGCAAAGAAATTCTTCCTCACATCCCATCTCAACTGCCCTGGCCACAACTTGAGGCCATTTCCTCTTGGTTGACACAACCTGTCACTTGTGCCTTGGTTGAATTCCTGGGTATTTACTTCCAGTGCTCTGCAGAGAAATAAATGTCTGAAGATGCAAGCAAGATCCCGGTGAAGATGGGCAATTCTTGTCTCAAACAGGAGGTGATGGAGCCCTGGTGAGAGATAAATGACAGGAGCAAATGGACTTTCCTTTGAGAATTACCTTAAGCCCATCAACAGATTAACAAACTTAAGGGACCACAAGGACCGATGAAGGTGGAGGCAAGCCCAGAAAATGCTGAGCTGCCTTATTGATTTATTTTTCTGGGTCAAGCAAAAAGCTGGAGGGGCATAGGCAATGTGATGGCCTCCCCATCTTCCCTCCCTCCTCACCTCTCCCCCAGCAGACGCTCTGCTTCAAATACCATCAAGGACATAACTGCCCTGGGGCCACCTAAACACTCCTTCAATACCCCTGAAGTGAGAAAAACAAACAAACAAACAAAACAAAAGCAATAAGGAATTAACAGCTTCTTGGAAACCCAAACAAAGTTTCTGTGGCCATGCAGGCATCAGAAATCCTGCTTCTATAAAGAGGACAGCCCGAGTGCTTCCTGCTGGGGTGCCTATAGAGTGCTCAGCCCTATAGCAATGCAAAAGCAGCTGAGAACCACTGCAGCTGCCCTGTAAAGGAGACCTCGAGCATCTGCAGGGGTTCAGATTTGCAGCTGGGTCTTATGGACTGGGTTGGGTTGGGAGTGGGTTGCAAAAGCCCCTGTTTGGAAAGAAATGGGTCAGATCAGCAGTCTCTTCTAGTAGAGGAATCCCCAGTCACCACAGTGTTACCCCATCCCATAACCTAAAGTCCTTTCTGCTCTCTGTAGCCAACGCTCATATCTCTTCATACATCATGTGTGCACTGAAATCAATGAAAACATGAGATCATAGAATCATAGATCCTCATTTTGTAATTCAGACACCTTGAGCAGGTGTTACAGGCTTCTTTCCCCCCCCTCCCAGAAGGGTTAAGTGCTTTCATGCTCCTAATTTATTCTTTACCTTTTATCTTTTTAAAGATCCATCAGTCTGGTTCATCCTCTCCTTTCATTTTCTATTACATTGAGTTCAAATAGTTTCAGCTGAGATAGGACACCTGGGCTCACCATCCAGATATACCCACCTGGTTGTTTGGGGGGAGAAACACCCAACCACCCCTCACCTGGGAGTCAAATCCAAACACAGAGTCTCCTAAAACCAGGCCATTTCCCCACCCTGGCATGTTTCTGGTGCTCCTTCTGGCTTCCAGGTTAGATCTGGTGTGGGGTTGGGCAAATACCTACAACAAAGCAGGAGGAGGATTAAGCTCATGTGATCTTGGTTTGTGGTCCCAAAGGAGACAAGCAGTGGGTGGCTTAGTCCAACATGCAATTTTCTAGCCTACGATTAATTAAGTGACCCATAGGCCAGGCGAGATGGACCTGATGAGCTCAGGGGCATGGTTGGGGACAGCTTACACTTAGCCACCACCAGCCTGATGCTGAGTGAAGGACAGTGAACTGGAAGACACAGCCTGGTGCCCATCAGCAGCTTTTATTCTACTTTTTAAATAAAGCCCAGCCCTGTGGCTTCTGCCAACCAGAGTGTGGTGCTGCAGCAGGAGGTGACCCCTCTGTCTCTCTGGGCAGGGGAATATGTGCCCTCACCCTGGAGTTAACACCCCATCACCAGAGGGTTTGGTGTTCTTTCAGATTCCAGTGCACGTCCAAGATAAGGCAGTCCACCTAGAACAGGGGATCAGGGACTTCACCTCCCCCCACCCCCATTTAAAGTGTTAATGGCTGGAGGATGGGACAGAGAAATGTTCTGCTCTTGAGCACATCACCAAACCACACTCATTAACTCCTGATTTGCACTGTATCACAAGATCACAGAATCATTAAGGTTGGAAAAGACCTCTAAGATCATCAAGTCCAACTGTCAACCAACACCACCATACCCAGTCAACCATGTCCCTAAGTGCCACATCTACTTTAAATATTTTAAGTCTTTTAAATCCCTCCAGGGATGGTGACTACACCACCTCCCTGGGCAGCCTGTTCCAATGCTTGACTGCCCTTTCAGTGAAGATATTCTTCCTGATATCCAATCTAAACCTCCCCTGGTGCAATTTGAGGGCATTTCCTCTTGTCCTGTCACTTGTTCCTTGGTTGAACAGACCCACCCCCATCTCTCTCC
Source organism: Antrostomus carolinensis (assembly GCF_000700745.2). Taxonomy (NCBI): domain Eukaryota; kingdom Metazoa; phylum Chordata; class Aves; order Caprimulgiformes; family Caprimulgidae; genus Antrostomus; species Antrostomus carolinensis. Next base: position 23,320 of record NW_010314607.1, on the reverse strand, counting down.
ACCTCCTTTCAGGGAGTTCTAGAGGGTGAGAAGGTTTCCCCTTAGCCTCCTCCAGAGGAAACAACCCCTGTTCCTTCATTTGTGCTCCTTGTCCCCTTTTTACCAACCCAGGACACGTGCTGGGTTTATTCATGGGTGACTCCTATTCTTGCCCTGGGCCTTGCTTATTCCTCATCTACAAGTGTAATTTTTTAGGGATGGGAAAGAGCCCAGGAGTAAGTTCTTTGACCAACACAGGAGCCCTCACAGCGTCGCCCGCACCCCGAGAGTGTGGGGGTGGCAAACCACAGTGGGAAACAAATTAAAGATGGGAAACCTGGGGGAAAGGATGAAATCCCCAAGGCGAGAGCTAGGCATGGGGCACAGCAGTGGAGTGGCTCCACTTCCACGGGAGCTCAGATGGTTTTTACAAATTCTTCCCTGCTGCAATCCACAGATCATTCTCCATAACTCAGCACAAAGTTGGCAAGACGTATATCTTGCTGTCTCCACTGCACAGGCTGGTGCTTCGCAGGGAAGATCTCACTGTCCTGCAACATGGCTGATCTGCTGCTCTGTTCATAGAGGTTTGGACATACGGTGCTCGCTCGAGCACCCGCCGTGCAAGTCTCCTTGCACCCCTGTTTCTGCCTCCCCAGAGCATGGCCTAGACATCCTTATTGCTCTGCCCTGCAGCAGGCTCAGCTCCACCCAGGAACACATTAAGGAGGATCTTGTCTTAACAAGAAACCAACTGGCAGAGGAGCAAACAACAAACAACATCAAGAGTTCGCACGTACCCCAGCCCCAAAGCCACCCCACGGAGACGATGCCGATTCTCTCTCCCCTTCACAAAGGCTGGTGGGCATGCCGGCAGCCCACGCCATGCACCGTGGTGGGGTTTGGGATTTGCAGGTGAAGCTCCTCTTTGCAGAGCTCAAGCATTGTGCTCAGGGTCAGAGCCTTGGCTCCTGCCCCCAGCCCCCAGGAAAACATCCCCACCACCAGCCTCCCCGGCTCGTAGTGGCCCCGGGGCCACCTGGAGAGCAGCAGGATTGCTCAGAAATAACGCAGCTGAGGTGGGGAAGGGAGGCTGGGGATTTTTGCCGTTGCACCCAAGGACCACGCGTGCCCTCGGCAGCTGCAGGAAGGGACACGCCAGCAGAGCTGTGGTGCGGGAAGCATGGCTAGGGTGTCACACCGTGTCACCCCAGCCCCGCAGAGCCCGGCCTCTGCACACGAGCTGCTTTGTCAGTCCCCAGCTACTGCTGAGCTCTCGCACAGGACTGGCCAGGAACAACGCTGCCCCAGAATCCCCGAGGAAAGGTGCACTTCCTCCCCTTCACCCTAAAGGAACAGCCCTTAAACTCCTCTCCCTCTCCCCAAGCAGCTCAGCCATGCCTTGACAGTCCTTTGCTCTCTGTTCACCATCCCCAGAATCCCTTTTCTTCAATAGTTTTCCCCAAACTGGGCTCTCCCAGAGCTGCCATCCTGGGCTGGGCAAGAGGAGCAGAGAGCAGCAGGCAGGTCCCCAAGCACCAAGTGAGAAAACAAGGAAATATTTCCGCGTATTAACTTCATTTCCTTCATTTCCTCCAGCCCAGCAGCCACACTGCTGGGTTATTAATAGCATGCTGCAGACACGGGCACCCGCCCCAAAAGCCACCACTCCCAGGACTCCTCCATGCCTGGGGTGGGATCCACTCGCTGGTGGGATCCAGTCGCTAAACACACAGGAAAACCACGTCCCTCGTGGCTGCACTGCAAATACCTCGCAGGGAAATAGCACTGAGGAAAGACCTGGGAAATACCCAAGTTTTCACTGCTTCCCCAACTTGGGATGCTGGAAAGTACATTTCTAACGTCAAATCTCCTGCAGTCTCATTATTTTCTGTTTGTGGAGAAGGAAACGCTGGCCTCCCGTGTTTGCGAAGGAAATGCCGCTGGGATCCAGTGCAGCAGGAGGAGCAGAGAGGAGGCAGCCAAAGACAAATCTGCTGCCCAAGCCGGGAGGGTGGCCCAGCAACACCCACAAAAGCAAAAAACCCCCGAGAGCTCCATCGCTCACAGCACAGACACCAGCATTTGCACATTTCTTGAAGCACGTTGTTTTCTTTTCATGTGAGAGGCAGCCTTTGGAGCGAGCAGTGGATGAGATAGAGTGAAGCTGGTTCTTTCAAGTCAGGCATGGAGTTTTTGGGTCCCATCTGATGGGTGCTTTGTCCCTGGCAGCACCTTTGGGATCCATCCACTTTGATGTGCTGGCAAGGGGATGGGGGACCCCTCAGGGACACGGCCAGGACCAAAACTGCCATTTCCCCACCAGCTCCCAGCCAAACCACCTTGCTGTCCATCCTTTGCTGTTCCCATGCGATGGCCCACAATGGGACATTTCTTCAGCATCCTCCTCCCACTCCTGCCACTCAACCCACAACCTCTAGTGAGGAGGAAGGCACTTGTGAGACCATCACCATCAAATGTGCTGGAGATTAGAGCCAAAACCAGAAGGAAGAGCCCGAGTGGGCAGGGGGAGGTGGGCAGGAGCCTCCAGGTCTGTCCCGGGAAGAGGAGCAAATGCTCTCACCCCAGCCCAGGGCTCCCAAACCATTAACCCAGTTAAGCAGCTCTGCTCAAACCAGTCCAAACGTGCATGCTGGAGCTGGGCACGATCTCCAAACGCAGGAGCAGCCCTGGGGAGATTTCTACAGCATGACTCACACTTGCCCAGCCCCAGAGCAGCTTGGGGACCCCAGCAAAGCCACCTGCAGCCCAGAGGGGCTGGAGCCCAGCTGAGCTGCCAGCTGCCCGCGCTGCTGGGATGGCTCCTGCTTGGCAGTGGGCACACCGGTGGGCTTGGGACAAGGGGACAACCAAAATTCATTGATGCTGAAGAAAAGGGGGAAAACAGAGGAGTGCTGGCAGAGACCCTTTTCATCTCTGGATCATCCAGAAATAACCCCCAAGGACCTGTCTCCTTGGTAGACTCTACAGTATTGCAGGGAAAAGTCAATGAGCAGAAGTGGAGGAGAATGGGGGCTCCAGCACCTGGGCAAAATACTGCAGTTGATTTTAAGCCTGGAGTACATAACTTTATTTATTCAGCCTGTCCTGTGTTCCCTGGGCTGTGGAGTTTTACCTGCTGATGGCTGCTGACCTGGAGATGCTGCTAGAGGGAAAAATCACATTGGAGAAAACACCTTAATTTGAAATTAAAGCCTTCAGAGTAATGGAGAGTCTGCCACCTGCCTTGCAAAGTTTCTCAGATGCCAAATAACCTCTGAAAATCCTGGACCTCATGTTCTGTGGGAGGTTACCAACCTGCAGCTTCTAGCCCTGGCTCTCCTTGGAGCAAGCTTTTGAACATGGGAGGATCCTAAACCCAACTGTTCTGGTGCCAGCACCGACTCCACCACCTTCTCCATGGCATATAAGATGCTGCCCTACCCTGACACTGTGTCCCCACTCATTTCTACAAACCAGCATTTAATGGTTGAGTACAACCCTGGGAGCAGCATGACCCCCCTCAGGTGGGTCTCAGAAGTGTTTTCTGGAGACCTACCAGCTCCTCCTGGGATGTGAAGCTGGCGTTCCCCAGAGAAGGCTTGTTAAGGAAGCAAACTGCTGAGCTGTTGCCCAGGACCATCTGGAGCAGCTGGAGGAAATGGACAGGAGGAGCTTCACCCAGCACCACCGGCCAAATGCTGATGCAGGACCACAGCAGGATGGTTTCTGCCATCCCATCCCTCCACCTCCTCTCTTAAACCCCAACCAGAGGGGATATCCAGCACCTCCAGTGAGGAGCTTTGGTGACAACACACTCCGGACACTGTGGAACCAATATCACCCTTGGAAACATTGGCTTCATGATTCACTGTTTCAGTGTGTAAGTTCTAATAGTAAATAGGGAGGAGAAATGTGCAGGACAGATCAATGCAGGATTAAAATGACAGGCAGCGTAGAAGTACAGGGGTCTGCTGCCAGCATAGCTCAGTGGGTGGGAAAAAATAAATCTATGTTATATTTTGTTATTTATATGTAGTTGTCCAGTTATTTCTGTAAATAAACCCCAGTGTGTCAGCCCCACCTCTGCACACCCTGGGGTGTATTTGGAGCCGATTGAAAGCCCTTGTTCCCGACTGCTCATAACAGAGCTTTAAATATCAAAGCTGATCAGCCTTTTCAAACACCCTGCTCCTCTACTGGCCCAGCTGTCACCCCAAGAGACTTTCAAAGGAAAAAATAAAATTGCTTTTTCTCCTTGTCACAGGAGGTGCAGGCAGGGTCGATGCCAGCGGGGTCCTTGCAAACAGCTCCCATGGGCGCTGCGCTCCTGGCTGGGATGGCACGAGCAGGGAGGTGACATTAGTGGCACCATTGCCCTCCTGATCACCCATCGGGAAAAGATTTCAGAAGAGAGGAGCTGGAGAAAGTCAAGATGTGGAGAGCCAAAGTCAAGGTGTGGAGAGCCCGCCTTGCAACAAGAGAAAGAGATGCACAGCTGCGTCGTTGTCCTGGCAAAGGCTGAGACTTACCTTGGTTGCAAGCAAGTACTTTTGCAGGGAGAGTAGCCAGTGGAATATCCTGCAGGAAAAGTGCTCCAGGGCTGTTAGTCCTTGTCCTGGAAAACCAGGACCTCAATTCACGGTCACGGGAGGGTCAATAAAATGACATTTACAGTCCCTGGGGCTGGCTGGGGGTGGGAGCAGTCAGCCAGAGACCCTTGTAGCCCAAAAGCAGCTGTTGACTCTGAAAAGCTGCGTATGTAACCAGGCAGATCATACACAACGATAGTCTCACTGCAAACGAGCATTAATTCTGGGGCCAAAAGCTGGTGATGTGTTTGTCAGGTTGTGTTAACTTACCTGTCTCACTGCAGAAGCGCCTGGCCAGCTCCGTTTTCTACAGGTTCCTGCTCAGCTGCCAAATCCATCGCCTCTGATAAAATCACTATTATTTGCTTTTTAAAAATTTAAACGATCCTTCCACACACCTGATTGCAGCAGCAATTGGGTCACACTCTTTTCTGGGGGAGGTCAGGTGATGCCCGGAGTGGCTGCTGCAGACCAGCATCCCTGTGCATCTGCACAGCACCGACGACATCGGCTCAGCCCTGCATGAGAAATGGCTCCGGCAAAACCAGAAGCAGCTTCGGTGGTTTCAACAGGAAAAATTTCCCTGACAGTTCCTCCGTGGGGGAAAAAGCAATGGCTTTGCACAAGCCCCCCTGGGTGGGCTGCCAAGTGTGTGATGCCATGGCCATGGTACAGATGCTGAGGTCACTTTATCCCAGATTTAAAGCCAGTCCCCAAAAATTCCTGTTTACGGCCAGTTTTGCCTCCGTTACGTGGTGCCTTGGTCACTAGAGCTCTCCTGCTTTGAGGAGCTAAGCCTCTCTCCTAGATGCTAGAAAATTGTAGGACTGGTTTGGTTCTGTTTAATAGAAAAACAGAGATGGAACCTCTCCTGGGTGAGCCTGAGCTAACAAATCTACCAGCTCTTCTCATCCTGGAGTTCTAACCGCATCTCACTCTCCTCCTTGGCTCAGGTCTCTCATTCGCCTCAAAATCCCCAAAAGAAGGAGCTGAGGGTGCTGTGCAGCAACTGAAAAATATTCCCCGAGGGGTCAATGTTATGAGAGGATTCAAGGGGAGGAAAAAAAGGTCTTAAATAAGGGCTGAGAGTTGACGTGTTGCAATAAAACACCAAGTGCAGAGTGCCGGAACCTGCCCTGCTCACTTACTCACCACTCCTCACCAAGGGAGATCATCTGCAGAGCAGCACCTTGCTCCAGCCTTAAGAAGCACCTGAGCTCACCCTGCTTTGGGTCAATATTGGGTCATTTTCTAAAACAGAACACATAAAAACCGAACAACCATGTCCCTGAGGGGAGCTATGAGCTGCAACAGGTGGGAGCCTGGAGAAGCCATGCTGTGCCATCCTCCCCAAGGCACCCGAGCGAAAATAACACGTCGTGAGGCTGGGAAAGACATTTTGGGTGTAGAACAGAAGCAGCGAGACCCGGCTTCACTCTGGGCACAGGAACCTCAGCGCTTCCCACAGCCGGTAGCGTCATGCTAATGAAGAATCTATAGGAACGTGCCAGGGAGTTTTCTTTTTCAGACTGGTTCATGGGGCTTTTTTTGGAAGAAACAATAGCAGAAAGCAGCACTCCTCCCTCCCTGGGTCTGGCTGAGTTCCAGATTTTGCTTTTCCCCCCCCTAGTTTCACACCAAAAGACAGTTTATTATTACAAACAAATGATTTACCCAAAAAGGAAGAGGAGCCCTTAGAAGATAACAGCACATCCTTGGCACAACATTGATATGCACATGGAATTTAACTTCCTCACATTGCAAAAAAGCACAGGGAAAAATGTAGCAGAGTGTGGCGGCGAGGCAGGAGATCAGATCAAATAGATCAGATCAAACAGAGCAAAACCTCCCAATCAAAGCCAACCCGACTTTGCATGTCATCGTTCAACGGCAACAACCCGGGGCGGAGGAGGAAGGTCCTCAGACATGCTGCAAACGTGTGCGGGCACCAACATGTGAGTTCCTGCCTTCTCTCACCGGGTCTTCTGCGAGAAAGTGCCATTTCTTCCCACCACCGAACCCTCTGCACAGACACGCAGGCAGGATTGGCCCGGGGGGCTGGAAAGGGATCTATGAAGGCATCTGCCGAGGCTCACAGGAGGTGGTGTTACAAAGCCCCATTGTGCTGGGTGGGGTATTCCTGGGGAAAAAAATGAAAAAAAAAAAAATCAAGGTGGAGCTGAGCACATGAAAATTGAATGAAGGAGAAATCACATGGGGAGCAGAATGGAGCAGGAAGCAGTAAATCCCCATATCTCGCGTTGCTGGAAGGGGATTAACCAAGGAGCAAGCAGAAGGTAGAGCACAAACCGCAGCACCCCAAGCTGGACCCTGCCCGAGGCTGCATTACACGGGGTCAGCACACAGCCCAGATGGTCAAGGTGGAGCTGAACTCACCACCACCACCACCCCAGCAGCAGGAGAAACCTTCTCTGCAGGTCCAGTTGAAGCAGCGCAACCTCACTCCACCACCTCAACCTGCCCTTTGGAGATGCTAATACCCTGGAAACCTTCCCGTGCATTTCTGAAGCACGGGGAAGAGGAGGGAGTCTTCCTCAGTCAGCTCTTGGCATGAGAACAAACATAGCCAGCCATATATAGGCTTTATAAGGATCGGTTTATTTATACGTTGGCAGGTCTCTGGCATCCTGCCCTTTTGACATCCTTTCTCCAAACACAGCAGCTCTTGCCTGGCCCCGAAGCACCCTTTAGGGACATTTGAGGTCAGCAGTGATGACACCAACTTCACTGGACAAGGACCAGGAGCAATAACTCAGCTGTAGGGCAGGGGCCAGCCCCACTGTACCTGAGCAAGGTGAGCAGGACAAGGATGGTGGCCAAAGCCAAGAAAGGCACGTTCATGGTGATGAGGCAGCTCCACAGTCAGACTGGGAAGTCGATTGATGCATCAGGGTCTGGATCAATGGGGTCCATGGCCTGGGATGGGATGTGACAAAGCTGAAGCAGTACAAGACAGCCCAGGGAGGGCTGGGGAGCCAAGGCTGAGCCTAAATAGGCTCCTGGGCCCATGGGTGTGGGTCTCAGGTGAGGCTACTCAGGGCCATTAAGGGCTCTCAGTGCCCTGGCAGCCTGCCTCCAAAGCTGTCCTGTGGAAAAGCAGGAAGAGGGAGATGCCATGGCCAAACAGGGATGAGTTGATGCAATGGGACTTGGGGCTCAGGGAGAGCCCAGCCGGCATCAGGGCCCTTGGGGCTGTCAGCAGCCCCTGTGGGGACAACACAAGGGAAGCAGAAGCCCTCACCACCTTTGCTGTGCCCCTTGGGCTGAATCCACCCACAGCATCCACGGAGCAGCAAGCGAAGCCCAGGCACAGCAAGAAACAAAAGATCTGACCCAAAAGGTCTAAATGTGACCCATCCAACATGAGCGCACATCACGGAGACATCCTCCCCACCAGTCAGGAGAAGCTGAGCTGCAGAGTCCCCAGCTATGTAGTTTTCAGCAGGCTCCGGTCACTGCAATAAATAGAAAAAACACGTACAAAACCCACATCTAAAAACCAAAAGATCCATAAACGGTATCTGTGAGGTCTGAGTTGCATCAGACAGACCTGGGCTCTGTGGTTTCTTTCAGCTCAAGCCCTTTCACCATGCTCAGTGGGCAGTGAAATCCCTCTGCTTCCTCTCGTAGGGTTTCTGTCCTCAAGTCCTGTTTTTCAGAGTCAGCCTTAATCACTTTTTAATCATACTTGAGTCTTCTTTGCCTTTGGCATTCCTTAATCTTGGAGATGCTTCCCACAAAACAATCATGCCCGTCATCCCTCCTGGGGCTCCTACATGGAGGCTACAGGTCTCATTCAAATAAATGTGTACTTCATGTTAGCAGCTTCTCAAGCCTCTAAAGAAAGGGGAGAAGTTCATTGCTGCTTCCAGCTCTGGTACCATTCTTCAAAAGCTGGAGCAGGCAGCTGAGGAGTCTTGACTGGTGTGAAACACAGTTTGGCTTCTCTCACCCAGTCAACTTCTCTCCTATGGTTGTTGTAATTTCTTGAGGAACTCAGATCCAAATTTATCGAGGTGGGGTTTTTTTGGCAAAGCTGCCTAAAACCATCTCTCATTCACCAAGGGCAATGCATGGACATCTAGTAGTTATTTTTCAGTTACTCTTTCATCTCTAAGAGCTGCCTTTGGCTGATAAAACCATAACTACTGTTTTTCATGTGCCATCAAGTAGGTGTGTCACACCAGTTCCTTGGCTTTTGCTGTCCACTCTCCCATCCCTGTCGCGAGCCAAACAACTTTGTGCTGTTGTCCTACCATGAAACCCCCATGTGCACATGGTGACATTCAGCTATCACAGTCATGTTTGTGGCCATTGATCTACCCAGGACCTGAGGACAGGAGCAGCCCCAAGCCTGGTGGGCAGTGAAGGTTGGGGGCAGCCAAGGCTGGACCCAGCAGAGCCCAGCATTGCCCTTTGCAATCGCTGGCAATGGCCACATGGGAAAAGGGATGCTATTTAGATGCAAATCTCCTCATTGGTTTTATAGAAGGTCCAACTCAGATCTAGAGAGGGAACTGATATCCCAGCCTGGAGACAAAACCCTCAAAAAACTCAAAAGAGTCATAAAGTCAATGGGAGCTGGCAGCTAAGATAATCTTTTTCCCTCTGGAAGTCTTCTCCTGTGGTTTTGGGACACAGATGGCAAAATCAAACTCATGTTCCGTTCATCTTCACCGGTGCTCATGGCAAGGTCTGATCACTGATGTCGGAGATACAGGAGCTCCTTGTGATGTGTACTAAGGGTGCCTGTGCATTCACACTGGGCATCCCCAGCCTGTTGGTATCTGTTGATAACCTTCCACTTAAGTGTCCTTCACTCAAGTGTTTCCACCAGCTGGAGAAGATCTCAGCTGGAAGGGCCATGGCCACACCACCAGCCTGTCCCACTGTGACACTGCTCAACGCAGCACTAACTGCATCCTCCTGTCCTTGGCACACAGCCACCCTTCAGCTCTGTTCCCTTCTTGGCCAGTATTTCTGGGGACAGTCCATTTGTACTGAAGAATGGGAAGCAAGTGACTGCCATGAAGACCACGAGTGACCACTCACTCCTGATGCTTTCCAGTCAGCTGATGAGCAGAGTGATAACGCTGCGGCAGCAGATATGGCCACTCACAAACCCCTGGGAGGGAGGAGTCCTCTTGGTGAGGCTCAGTAAGTAGGAGCAGGGCAGGGAGGTGTCCCCCCCAGGAGGCAAGTGTCTTGTCTAACTGACCCCCAAAAGCCACTGGGGAGAAGCTCTCCTGCCCTCAGCGAGGCCTTTCCTACCCTTGACCTGGCAGTTTCCACCACGACTTTGATGCTAGTGATGGGCAGATCCATGGCTTCCCAACCACAGCTCCGCTTCCCCACCAGACCTGGGTCAAACCACGCTGCCTTGGGTTCATCAGGACCTTCATGGTGGCTTCTTCTGGCTCCCTCTCCTTTGAGCTCAGCTGGTGAGCAGAGCCACACTTGGGGCTCTTCTCCTCTCATGAGTAAGGGGAGAAGGAGGGGGAAGTTTGGTCTCTTCCAGATCCCCAGGCTCCCATCAGGAGGGGAGAGAGTGCCATGGCAGAGGGTGGAGGCATCCCTGCCCCGCTGAGCCCTGCACCCAGGCTGAGCCCTGCTGTGTCCCAGCCCTTCCTGCTAGAGAAGAGAGACTTTGGTTTGGTTTGGTTTGGGTTTTTTGTTTTGCAACCTGGAAACAGGAGGAAATACATGAGAAGTGGGTGCCTGGGAGATGGCAACCTCTGTCCTCCTTCCGAAAACACCTCCTAGGAAGGAGAAGGATGCGGGGAGGGAGGAAATCCGGCTGCTTGGCGCTGGCAGCTCCTGGCGAGCAAAAGGAGGCGAAAATTTGGTTTATAATATAACCAAAGGATCCACCTTATGGTCTCCAGGAAGCCCTCACTGATGCCAACCCACCAAAAGCACAGATGGGGAGGCAGTTTGCAGAGTGGTGGCCAGCGGGGCGTGGAGTGAAGGGCCAGAGTGGAGAGGGACAGCATCCCGTGTTCTTGGATCCCACGCTCACCAGTGGGCGACACAACCAGCTCCACCAGGAGCAGCTCACAGGAGGTCCTCAGTCCTCTGCTTCTATCCTTGAGTAGAAAACTCAAAAAAGGCAAAAAAACCCCAAAACCAAACCCAACTGTTATCCAGAACAGATCGCTAAAATAATATCATTGTGTACATCCTGCTGGGGGGCTCTCATGGAATCACAGAATCACAAACTGGTTTGGTTTAAAGGGACCTTTCAGGGCCATCTAGTCCAACCCCCTGCAGTGAGCAGGGACATCTTCAACCAGATCAGGTTGCTCAGAGTCCCGTCCAGCCTGACCTTGAATGTTTCCAGGGATGGGGCTTCTACCACCTCTCTGGGCAACCTGGGCCAGGGTCTCACCACCCTCAGTGTAAAAAATTTCTTCCCTACATCTGGTCTAAATCTCCCCTCTTTTAGTGTAAATCCATTTCCCCCTGTCCTGTTGCTGTCCAACCAGAGGGGATGACCAAAAGCCACCACCTGCCCAGTCCCTGTGGCAGAGCTCACTGGTCTCACTGGTGGCACTGGGTGGAGCAGGTCCCTGGTGTCCTCTGGTGCCTGAGCACACCGCGGTGGTGGCTTTGCCCACCTGGGTCCCCCTCAGCTGCAAAGCCACAAAGACTTGTCCCCCACATGGTGCGCGGGAGCTCTGGGTGGTGCCCCGCTGCAAACCCTCTGCTGCTCCCAGCGCCTGCAGCCACCTCGCACACAGATAGATGTCTTGCAAATTTGGGTGGCACTGAAGCCACCAAACACCTCCATGGTCCCTGGTCACTTCCCCAGCTCTTCTTCAAAATGAGACATAAACAGCCAAGAAGCTCCCAGAGCCCTTGGGGTTCTTATTCTCCTTTTTTTTTTTTTCATGGCTTTGGTGAGGGACAGTGAAAATGCTGATGTGTGTGGCTTTGAGATGACAATGGCTTTTCAGCAGCAGCATGTGGCATTGGTGTGCCCATCCCATGTGTGTGGCACATGGCCACTGCCATGTCCCAGCGAGAGCAGCACTTGTGATCTAAACCAGACACCTCGGTGCCCCAAATCCCCCTTGCTCTCCTCACTTGGTGGAAAAATCGCTTGGGAGGAAAATAGAGAAAAATGGAGAAACTCATAAGGAAGCACAGGTGGGGTGGAATAGATCCTCACAGAGGTGGACATCCCACCGACAGTGCTGCAAAGCTGGCAGGTTGGTGTCCTTCCCACAATGGAGCCCGGCCATGGGGCTTGGTAGGGTTCCACGTACCTGCTGTGGGGGTACAGCTCGGAGCTGCTGATGCAGCTGCTGATGCTGAAGGCTCGGGAGGACTGAGGGAGGCCAGACCCGTGGGGGGGTGAAGCTCATCTCTGCGTTTCCCTGCAACGTGTCCCCAGAAAGCGCCCTGAGCCCCCGCGCTGCCTTTGCGGCTCTCGGGAGGACTTTGGGGAGATGGTGCTCAGCATCGCTCCAGCCCAATACCTGCAGTGACGGAGCTCTCCCTTAGAGGTCAGCCCAGCATCAAAACTGGTTCAAAAATCCACCCAGATGGATGCAATTCCTGCAACGAGCCGGAATCTGGTGAAAAAGGCCGTTCAGAGAGAGCAGGGGATGGTCCCCAAGACCTGCAGCCCTCGCATTGCTTTTCCCAAAGACTGTTCCCAAAAGCCGAGCTCTCCCACCCGCTCCCTGGCTCTTTCCCATGCGCTGGCTGCTCCAAACCCTGTGTCTACCCCTGGTCAGGAGCCCCCAGCCAGGGAAAACTCTGCTCAGCTCCAGCAGATGGATTTTGGGGAGCAGGAGGATCAGAGGCTGCTCGTGCTGCTGCCGCCGTGGTATTTTCTGTGCCCAAAGGGGCCAGAACACCTGCTCAGCAGCTTTTCCTTTTGGCTTAATTCTCCCTTCCCTCTTTCTAACAGACAAATACAACTCGGTATGAGATACCTGAGCTCCAGCTACCTCGTCAAGAGCCTCTCCACCACCTTTTCTACACCTTTGTTAAAGTAAACAGTGGTTTTTAACACCTACCCATTGCACCACTAGTTCCCAGCTGCCTCCCATTAGAGGTATCAAGCATAAAGGACATGGACCTACTAGAGCAAATCTAGAGGAGGGCACAAGGATAATCCAAGGGCTGGAGCACCTCTGCTAGAGGACAGGCTGAGAGAGTTGGGGATGTTCAGCCTGGAGAAGGCTCCAGGGAGACCTAGTGGCCTTCCAGTACCTGAAGGGGCTCCAGGAAGGCTGGGGAGGGACTTTGGACAAGGGCAGGGAGTGACAGAACAAGGGGTGATGGCTTCAAACTGGAAGAGAGGAGATGGAGATGAGATGTGAGGAAGAAATTCTTTGGTGTGAGGGTGGTGAGACAGTGTCCCAGGTTGGCCAGAGAAGCTGTGGCTGCTCCTCCCTGGAAGTGTTCTCGGCCAGGCTGGATGAGGCTTTGAGCAACCTGGTCTAGTGGAAGGTGTCCCTGCTGCTGGCTCATGGGAGCTTTAAGGTCCCTTCCAATCCAAACCCATCTATGATGGGATTCTATGATTATTTAGTAGCATTAGTTTCCTGGCCTATGAGTTTCTCTGGGCTGTGTCTCTACTGCAGCCCCGTATCCCGCTCCCCTGGGCGCTGGGGGTGAACACTTGAACACTTCCAGGGAGGAGCAGCCACAGCCTCTCTGGGCAACCTGGGCCAGTGTCTCACCACCCTCACACCAACCAATTTCTTCCTAAAGTCTAATCTAAACCTCCTGTCTTCCAGTTTAAAGCCATCACCCCATGTCCTGTCACTAACTGCCCTTGTAAAAAGTCCCTCCCCAGCTTTAATAAAGCTGATAAATTCCCTTAGAAATGCTTATTCCACAATAAAAACCCAAATGAAAACCATCGCTTCGGCCCCTTCTCTTCCATACCAAGGAACCTACTGCTGAGGCCAGCCAGGTAGCACGGGGCAGGGGAGGAAGCAAAGCCATCACTGTTTTTCCTGCTCCCACAGATGCCACAGAAATTCCTCCGTTATAATAAATGTTGCTGAAAAGGAAGGAGTTCGGGTCACCCAGCCCAGCTCACCTGCAGCCACCGGCACATTGCGAGGACAGACCCCACCAGCAACACTTCATCAACTCAGAGCCATGTGACCTCTGCTCCCCATCACCTACGTCAGCCCTGGCCACCACTCGAGCCCAGCAACAGCAGAGGATGAGAAACACAGAGGGAAAACTCAACTCTGGGGGTGGGTGCCTTAAATGATGGATATTTTGCAGGGTTCATTTAACGGCATGGGGTTTGGCCGAGGAGCGTGTGTTACAGACCAGCAGCCTGCTGTGCTCTCTAAAGCATCTCTTCTGTTGCCTTCTGCCATTGAAAAAGCCACTTCACTTGCAAATAATCAAGAGATAGGAGGGGAGGGAAAAGAAAAAGATTAAATCGAGCATAAAATAGGCCAGAGGGGAAGAAACAAACCATGAGTGAAATCTGATGTTCTCTAAAAATCTGAAGTTTATTCATTAGAATTCAGTGAAAGGAACATTCATTTGAAAACACAATCCATACATTAAAAAGTTTAAAGGACTAGTAGCAATGAGACCAGAAAGAAAATGAAAAAAAAACCAAAACAAAACCCCAAAATTCAAACAAGTTGGTCACCTGGGAGGAGCCGCCCCCGCTCCTGGGACGCCTGCAGAGCAGCTCTGCAGCCTGTCCGCAGCGGGACGGCACGGGGGCCACCTGGGACAAGGACTCATTGATTTTTTTTTTCTTTAGAACCAAGAGGCTTTTTGAGATTTTAATTTATCACTTCACCCAAGTGTAGCTTCCACGATGACTCAATACGGGTGAGCAGAGCAGGTAGCCCCAGCTGGAGAGGAGGGAGCCACAAAATTAAGGGGCAGAGGGAATGTGGATTCCAAGCGCCCCAGGAATGTTTGCTGGGCAACCTGCCCACCCAGTCCCCATGCTGGGAACGGGTACAAACCCACTGAAGAAAACATTTAAAAAGCACCATTAGGTGAAGAGCTATTTAATTAAAAGACATAAAAATCTCCGTAGAGCCAAATGTCTCTGTGGCAGTCGCCATCTCTGCTGGCGTTGTCAGAGGAGGAAAGAAGGGGAAAAAATTTGCTTTCACTGTAATCTTTTAGCATGTCAGCGTTTAGTTTTCTTTTCGCACATCACCGTTTTGACATTGTTCTTGCCTGCTCAATTTATCACCGTGGCCTTCTGCAGAGGAGTTATTTCAGCCCTTCCACCCCGCACAGGGTTGCAAACGCCACAGGGTCACAACTCCTACAGAGTCAAGCAAACAAAGCAGCATATTCATCCAACTAAATAAACCACAAAAGCAAGAAGAGCCACAATAACTCGTGTTGGCTCTCACCGTACCAGAAGCTCTCCTTGCATTTCTGATCCCAAAAGTCAAGGCAGTATTATTGCAAGAAGATGCTTTCCTGCCGCTGGCAATGCAGGCGGCACAGGGAGAGGCAGGAGAGGAGGAGAAGCTGGAAAGCTCCGCTAACCCCCTGCGGACCCCAGGATTATTTAAGGAGCAATCCACAGACACGGAGCAGGCAATGCCACCTGCACAAAGGCAAAAGCTGAGCTCCCAGCCCAGCCAGGGAGCACCAAAGGGAGAGGAAATTTGTTTCTAGAGCATCACCACGCACCAACCAACACAATCTCCTGCCTGGAGATTTAAGAAAAACCCTAATTTTGCATAAAATAATTGAAGCACAGAGAAGGGAAAGCCTCAACTGAAATCCACGGTTTTCTAGTTTACAAGAGGGTCAACAACACTTTCAAGGAGAAATCACCAAAGTCCACAAATTCAGATCAAAACCAAAGCTTGAAAAAAACAGAAATAAGAGTTGACAAGTGTGACAAAGGAGTATGAAAACGATGACGTCTCAGTGGTGTGTGCAAAGAGCGCGTGCGCTGGTAACGGACCGGCTGCCCCGTTTCGGAGCTGGCCCTGGATATAAAGTGGAACGGAACGTTACGGGAGGACGTGAGGAGCGAGGTGGGTCCTTGCATTGCACGGGCAGCGGCAGCAGCAGCAGCAGCAGCAGCAGCAATTGCCTTTTCTCCATCAGCACAGTTAAACCACACCACTTTAAAAGACAACACACATGAGTAAAAGAACAGTCCGTAAAATTTCCCCGCGAATACAAAATGCAAAACTATACAAAAATAGAGAAAATCGATCATTTTCTTAGGTGTATAAAAACAAACAAACAAAAAAAACCCCCCAAAGTCCCCAAAATGCAATACAGAATTACTTGGTAGACTGACCTGAACGTCAGAGGTTTAAGCGCGAACTAACGGCCGTAATTCATGACTCTGAGGCAAAGACCCACCTGGAAGGGACGTATTCAGGCGAGTTCCTCAAGGGGAGTTTTCCCTTAATATCTTGGCAAGACATTCTGCTGTTCCTGATTTTTATTACTTATTTCTGGTTCAGAAGCCCTTTTTCATAAAAAAAACGTCAATTACCGCTCTCAACACTGAGTTCCTGAGTTAAGGCAGTATTTGACTAACAGCTCGATCCAGATGAAGCCCAGAAGATCTGGTCCTGTTTATCCCAGGACAGACAGGTATTTTTATCCCAGGACAGACAGGTATTTTAGGAAGAGTGGTATATTAGGCACTGAAATCCAATCTCTCTATGGCAGTGATAATTTACAGGCTGGGTTAGCACATTGAAAATTCTTATTTCTTTAGGTTAATGGGGCAGAATATGCCAATAATCCAGCAAATTAGCTCCAAATATGCTTTTAGGAAACTCATTTAAAATCAAGAGATATTTGCTTCATTTAATTCACAACAAATTAAGAGAAACCTTTGGTATAAAGTCAGATTATCAAGTCTTGGCTGTATTGCTTTCACACATTCAACTCTAGAAGCAGTATCCATGACGTACCTACAACCAAAAGAATTATTTCTACAGACATGCATTTGCAACTGAACATTCATTTCAGCACCAAGACACTTCCACACCTCACCAAGACTTTGGTAAAGGCTGCACCATGTCTAACCAAAATGCTACGCAAAACCCCCTGACCCTGCGAGATGCCTTTGGTGACATGCTAAAATAAAACTAATTAAAACACCAGTGAGGGGCTGCTGCTCAGGCCAAGCAATTAGTGTGAGCGCCTGTCTGCGTGACAGCTCCGGTGTCACCGGCACTCTTTGCTTGTGGTTTTTATTTTGTGAGTGGTGGTGAGATGTGCAGTGCCCAGACCTGACCCTGTCTTTACTCTGAGCAAGAGGGGAGCCTGTTCCAATTCAGCAATATTCATTAGCAGACGCTCAGGCGCTGTGCTAATGAGGGGAGGCTGCACTCACAACCTCGGGGAGGCGAGGGGACCTTTCACTAGCCAACTGCGTTCTCCTCTTCAGGTGGGGATTGTGGAGCGGGAGCAGCATCAAGAGCCGGGTTTGTCCCATGAAATCTTCTCCAGTTGCACGGAGGGACAGGAGAAAAAACCCACGGCACGGTGGGTTCCTGCAGTAACTCCCTGCAGCAGGACGGGCAGGAAAATACTGGCAAAGTGAGGTTTTGGCCCGTGGATACACAGATGGGTATATCTATTCTAGCCTCAGCAGTCTGTTCAGGAAAGAAAAATCACATAAATCAGTTGAACAGTGGGCAAGCAAAGCTGGGCTTTGCCTCCCCCTGCTCCTTCACAGATACACAAGGACAGGGTAGTAAGGAGTCTCTCCTCAAAAAGAAATATCGGGACCTTGTTTTTCTTGGGGGGGAAAAAAACCCAAATCCAAACCAGCCGCTTGTGCCTGTAACACAGCGATGCAGGAGCTGCTGCTTCCAACCAGAGCCACATCTGTACGGGGCCGCAGGCCGAGAGAGCAGCACTGGGGCTACTCACTGTGGGCAGGAAATGCGGGACAGGGCTGGGCAGAGCCACCCCTCGCCCCGCACTTTGCTCCAGAGATGGGAGAAAACCCTGATATTGCCAGTTCGTGATTATATTTTTCAAATGCTACAAACTCTGCTATGAAGAGAAGCAGAAAATGGGCAATTTGGAGGGGAAAAACCAAAACCATCATCGGTAACTGAATTAAAATCAGAATACAGAGCTTGGACAGAAGGAGGAAGAAGCTTTGTGAGTCACAGACAGGGAGGTTTGGTTTAGAGACAAACATGTTTGAGATCACAGAGGGCAGGGCAGACACCTCGAGGACCAACGGCCTGAAACAGATGTTTCCAGCTCGTACAACCCCCTCAGACAAAGCCTGTCTCCCTCAGCTCATGTCCCTCCTCCACGCTCCTTCAAAGAGGAAAAAGAAATCCAAAACCTGCAGCAAGCTCCAGCTTTTTTGTTCCCTCCAGTTAGGAGGAAGAAGTCGTGAAGCCTAATTTAGGCTGCGTTACATCCTGTATTCCAATTAACAGAATACTTTCCTTTGTAGGAGTTTATGCAAAGGAAACCATAAAATAATAAAAAAAAAACCCCAAAACCAACACAACAAACCCACAAAACTTCCTTTTGAAGAAAGTAACAGCATCTACAACTTTGCAGCTACAGGCACAATGCAAATATAGCTTATTTCAAAGACCTCATCCGTGTGCCCATGGCCCGGGAGAGGCAAGGGGTGTGGGACAAAGCACAGGACAGGTTTCAACTGGGAATTACGCACCATGAAGACACCACGACAAAGAAGGGACCAACACTTTGCTGTTAAAAGGGACACCATCAACAACACATCTCGCTGGGCGCGGTACTTTTGAGCAAATTAAAACTAGACCTGGAAAACATTATCGGCACACGCACAAAAGCTCCTGCTTTCCTTTGGGGCAAGGGAAAAAAAACCCAATAAATAAAAATGTTACTGCAAAGTTCCCCTTTCAGCTGACTTGCCTCCCGTCCTCGCTCTGCAAATAATCAGTGTCCTTCTTCCCAGCCTCCCCAAACCAAGACCAAGATGGAAGACATTCAAAGTGAGCCTGAACCAAAACATTTCACCAAGAAGAGGAAGAAAAAACCTAATTTCTCTCAAAAGTTTCCCCAAGGCTTGCTCCCCCAGCTCCAGTCCTGCAGAAAAACCCCAAACTTGCCACACTCGCAATGGGTCCGTTCCCAGCTCTCGTTCCAGCAGCAACATGAGCACATTGCTGAGAGCACTGAGCATGGTGGCTTGTGCTGGAAAACAGGAACGTGCCTCAGCGTTAACGTACGAATCGCGGAGGCGGCTCCAAACCCCGCCCAGAGCATCTGCAGCAGCGAGACCACGTACCACGGCCACGGGAGAGGAGCTCATCCTTATCAGCCCTGGTCTAAGTTTCAGTCACTCACACATTGCTCGCTAAGGTTTATTTTCTCCCTCCCTGCACTTTGCAACCCTTTTCACACCCTGCCCAGAGCAGCTATTTGCCTTCAGTGATGTTCAGCGCTGCGCTCTGGCAGCCGGCAGGCAGCACGTGGCCGGGGGTGGCTCTGCCTTTCAGGGGCTCCCCGCAGCACTCTGGGCTCTGTGCAGTGTCGGTGCTGCCGTTGGGGTGCTGTGGCACACCCTGGGCGATGCCGACGGGTTTGCACTTGGCACGTTTCTCCGGGGAGCAAGTAAAACTAAAGCTTGGGGGCAGCTCGGGCTCAGTTTCTCCCAAGGGTAACAAGCGGGACAGCTTTTTGGCGGTGACTTCTCCATGGTACCTGTAAGAACCAGCCACCTCCCGGGACCACCTCGTGTTAGTCTGCAGAGGTAAATTGGAGGGTCTGAGCAGGTGCCTGTGCAGCTCCGGCTCTTGGGGCCGCCTGTCCGGAGTCTCTCCAGTGACACTCTGGGAAAGACACGGGAAAGGGGACATGGTGCCCGTCGGCTCCGATGGCTCCCAGGCACTCTCCATCACGGCGGCCGGAGCAAAATCCCAGGGCTTCATCCCCTCAGCAGCCGTGTCGGTGTCATGTTGGAGGTGCTGCAAGCCTGGCCAGCTCAACCCACTGTCAGGAGCCACAAGCTCACCCTCCTCCTTGCTCCTGCTCCTCCTCACTCCGCCCGAGTCCTTTTTGCCACCCTCCTGCTTTGACCAGAGCTGGCACGGCTGAGGGCTGCTCTTGGCAACCTGCAAGTCAGCAAGCTCAAACTCCAGGCTCTCCGTGTCAAGCGACCGGCTCCTCCGGTCGATGGAGAGCGGTGCTGGCATGGAGGGGCTCAGTCCGTGGAGGCGCAGGTGGCGGGGCAGGCTGGCAACAACCCAGTTGCCGCTCTGGAAGGAGCCCAGGAGGTACCCCGGGGACATTCTCTCGTCACATTCAGCCAACGACTCTTTCCGTCCATAGCCGTCATCAAAGGCCTCGGCAATGTCCTCACCAGCGTTCATCTCGGGATGCTGCTCGCACTCTCCTTCTCCTTCTCGCTCTACATCAACGACATCAAAGGTGACCATGGTGGGGAGGGCAGGGAGGTTCTGGGTGAAGGAAGAGCTGGAGGCGGAGCTCCCCAGACTTTCAGAGAGGCTGGAGAAGAGGGTCCCGCTGCTGGTGAACTCCACCAGCGCTTGTGAGAAGCTCACAGCGTGCTCGGACTCACCTTCGCTGCCCAGCTGGGGCTTGCTGGTGGTGGTCTCCCCTCCACTGCCACACTCATGCTCTGGGAGTCTGTAGCCGGGGAACATCCCTGCTTTGGCTGGGGCTACACCGCCACGGATGGAGCCCCCAAACAACCCACAGTCTGGGTCCGAATTGAACCCCGAGTTGTTCTTTGTGAGCTGAAGAAGGCATCCTCCTTGGGCTTTTTGGCTGTTGTAATAGTTTTCTGGACACAGAGTTGCTGGAAAATCCCTCCACTCTGGATTTTCAGCTCTAGCCACCGAAACCCCATTATTCACACCCCTGTTTGGGGCGTGCGAGGCCACATGCTCGCTACCAAGGCCACTCTGATTCTTGCCCATTGAGCTGACTGCTCTAGTTTTACATTCAACGCACTGCTTTTCCCGGGGACATTTCTCCTTGCTGGGAACATCAAGTCGTTTCAAGACTGGTTCCCTCTGCAGCTCCCAGTACAGCAGCTCTTTCTGAATGGCTGCGAGCCGCTCTTCTTCCGTTTCCATCAGCCCTCTTTTCTGATCCATCATCTGGATCAGGCTCTTCTCAGCAGGGAGGCAGAAGTCCAAGAAGTAGCTGAAGATCATCGGGTGTGAGACTTTGCTCTCAAATAGGGATTCCTCCCCATGAGAAGGACTCATCAGCGTGTCAAACTCATAGAGTGCATCACCACTGTAACTGTCTCTGGGAAGACGGTCCTTCTTGATCTCACTGAGCCCATCTCCGGCTTCATCCTCTGGCCCCGGCGTGGTGGAGTCGTAATAACCCTCGTCACTATTTGGGGCGGACTCTTGCTGGTCACTCTGTGGTGTCAGGAGGTCAACACCATCCATCACATCCCCCATGTAGGGGTGGGATTCTGCCTCGTGCGAGGCATGTGTCTCCAAACTGCTACTCGAGACCTGGGCTCCGTAGCTCCTGTCATCGGCTGTGCTGCTGTTCCATATCTGGTGGAGGTACTCCTCTGTCTCCTCAGGCATGGCCATCTCCTCCCCACCACCCTGGTAGGTGACCAGGCAAGAGCTCCGTTTAGCAGCATCTCTGCTGCGCTCCACAGAGATGGTGTTCTCAGCAATGTCAGGCTCAGCAATGTCATCTCCACATCCTGTCAGGGAATCGAAGCTCTTCAGGGAGGTGACATCTCCTAAGATGAGGCTTAGCAGGTCCCCGGAGTGTAGGCAGGGAGAGTCATCATCCGTGAAGTCTGGATGAAAGGCCTGCAGGAGATTGCCATGGTCAAACTCTGTGCAGACAACAGCTTCAGCCTCTGATTTCGTATCCAAAATATCCCTCTTCCCCAGCATTGCCACCGTGTCACCCTCAGAGCTGCCTTCATCAACCGTCAGACAGCCAGGCTCGGCAGCCTCGCCACAGTTGGCAGCTGTGCCCACCGAGCAGTCCTCCTCCGAGCTCCCCGGGCAGGCTCTGGCAAGAGGGACAGGTCCCAGTCCCCTTCCCTCTGCGGCCCCTTGGCTCTCCACTCCTGCACCAGAAGCTTTGCCGGCCTCCTCTGAATCCCCAGTCCACTCGGGGAGCTCTGCTTTCTCACACTCAGCAACCTTGCTCTTCCGGTGACGCCGGATACTGTTAAAAAACCCTTTCAGGCCTTTTTTGGGTCTAGGAAAGGAGGACTTATCTCCGTTGGGCTTTTTCTCACAGCCCTCGATACTCCCGGGTGGAGAGCTGTCCTGCTGGCCAAAATCAAACTTGGCGCTGGTGTCTATGGCCAAGTGAGCGCTTTGGGAGCTCGGCAAAGGGCAAGGATGGGAGTCCCTGCTCCCCTCCAAAGGGCTTTCCAGCTGCACCACACTGCCCTTGTCACAGGCAGCACCACTGAGCCCATCGTGGGTCTTACATTTGCTGAGGCCCTTTTTAGAGGCTGCTTTCCCTTGGCCTTTGCTTCTTCCTCCAAAGAAACTGGGCAGTGTACAGATGCTCCTCTTCCCTCCAAACAGTTTGAAAGCCGTTTTCTTCAGCTTGCCAGGGGGTGGCTGAGGCTGCTGTGGCTCTGCAGCCGCGACGGAGGCATTGCCCTGCTCAGACAGCAGGTCCCCATTCTCCTCACGCCACTGGTCGCTTCCCTCTCGTTGCCTGCAGACCACCGACTGCGACCTCGCCTGGGCAGGCTCCTCTGTGCAGCCTGTCTCCATGGCAGCTGCTCAGTTCAGGTGCATCTAGCTGGAAATGACGACTCTGGTAGCAGAGTCCTCTCCTGGGCGCAAAGATCGAAGCATGACAGCTGACCTGAAGCAAAGAGAAAGAGGAGAGAGGTGAGGAGATGGCAGCGGATGGTGCAAAGCCAGAGGTGTAAGTGTCACGAGGCAAAGAGCTGGAATTGGAGCTGCAAAAGTCTCTGACAGCTGCTCGGCTCC